>NC_079195.1:1350269-1509870 GCF_029499605.1 Hyla sarda
TTTAATTTAAATACAATTATTTCTGTCTTTCTTCTCCCTCTCTCCTGACGGAGTTGTGTAGCCCTCTTATTGTCAGTGTTGTGTTGTCTCAGCAGCTCCCCTGCTCCTCTCTTTCTCACAGGAAGTTGTGTAGTCCTCTTCTTGTCAGTGGGGTGTTGTCTCAACAGCTCCCCAACTCCTCTCTCTCACCTGAGATGATGGTGTGGCTTGATCGTGTCTCTGAATACAAGCCCCGCCCCTGCGTGATGTCATTACCTCTGAACAGCCCCTAAGTCACCATCAACCTGTCATATACACATATACA
The DNA here is from genome assembly GCF_029499605.1 of Hyla sarda. Classification (NCBI taxonomy): domain Eukaryota; kingdom Metazoa; phylum Chordata; class Amphibia; order Anura; family Hylidae; genus Hyla; species Hyla sarda. Next base: position 1,350,574 of record NC_079195.1, read on the forward strand.
TTTATATATTTGTAAGAACTTTTAGGGAATAATGAGGAGTGGTTACAGCATGCTGCCTTGTGCTGAACAATGCCACGGGCAGAGGAGCAGACAGGGAACGAATACAGCAGGTTCTGCTCTGTAGAGCAATGTTCTGCAACAGCTCTAGGTGGGGATCTGGCACTGGCTGTTGGAGGGGAATGTGCAGGGTGGGCGGAGCTAAGGAGAAGTAATGCATTCTGGGAATTGTAGTACTATCTTACCTGACTGATAACCCGTTTAACCCTTCCCTTACACTTGATGTACACGTCACTAGAGCTGGGCCCATTTCTAAGCGAACACCAAGGCTGGGATCTGGCTGTGTGATCCCATGAAGGCTGTAGTGTCTAGACAGTTAGATAGGGGGCGCTCCGACCAGTTTCCCTGTAAAATGATCACAGGGTGCCAACCGGTTGAAATATCAGCTTGTGGCCTAATGATTTTATAAAGTAGTAAAACAACAAAAACGTCACAGCCACGCCCCTCATGACGCCACTCCCCCTCAATGCAAGTCTATGGGAGGGGGCGTGACGTCCGTCACGCCCCCTCCCATAGACTTGCATTGAGGGGACGTGACGTGGCGACACAAGGGGCGTGGCCGTGACGTTACGACATCCGCACCCAGTGCTCAGAACTAAATGTTCTGAACACCAGGGCAGCAGATTACCCCTTTAATAGCATAGTGCATACAGATCACTCATTAGACTCCATCATTACACTGTAGACAGTAAAGCTCCTCAGCTCCCCCTAGTGGTGGATGCCGGCTGAACACTATCAGAATTTTGGATCTCCGGCCGCTATGACGATGACATGAGAAATTAATGACATGAATAAACATTGTCTCTGAGCGCCGTAAAGTTCTCTTTATAACACTCTCGTAATACGTAATAAACAGCGCGAGAAACGTTGGTGAAATACACGACGAGTCACCGCAGTATGGTGAGCAGAGGTGACGGCACAAGGGGGGAAAATATTTGTGGAAAATTCCATTACTGTAGATTAGGGTGGGCTTCATATTTACTTTAACAGACCAGAGGGTAACTTCATCAGGGGTCCTGAGGGGGGGCGTCTGGTGGGATGGATGACGTTCTCCATCATGTGGACGGCCCGGAGTGTGTGCGGCACTTACCTGGGGAAGAGATGGCACCAGAATGCATTATGGGGAGAAGACTAGACAGCGGGGTCGCACATACCACTTACCTGACCGGTTTACAGGCCAAGTTCCCCCCCCCCCCCCCATGGCAGCCAGGTAATGCCCCCAGGCATGGGGTTTGGGCCTCAGGGGGACACAGTACAGGTCTATGGAGTCCAGGCCTTGGGGGTCACACCACTGGGCTATGGGGTCAAGGTACTGGGGGGGGGGGGGGTGGGGGTGACATCACAGGACTATGGGGTCTGAGTCTTGGGGGGTCACATCACAGGCCTATGGGGTCCGGGCCTCGAGGGTCTCATCGAGGGTCTGGGTACTGGTGGGTCACACCACAGGTCTATTGGGTCACATCACAGGCCTATGGGGTCTTAGCCTCAGGGGTCACATCACAGACCTATGTGGGGTCCAGGTACTGGGGGGGGGGGGTCACATTACAGGTCTCTTGGGTCAAACCACAGAGCTATGGGGTCCTGACCTTGGGAGACACATCACAGGTTTATGGGGTCCGGCCCTCGGGGGTCACTTCACATTGTGAGGGGGAGGGGGTATTAATCTTATGGCCGATCACTGTATAATAAATATCTATTGACTTGTAGCCAAGGACGGGGACTTCTGGCCGGACTCTCCGGCTTTACCGAAATATTCTTGGGCAGCTTTCACTTCCTTGTCATCGGGAGAAGAAGAATTTATGAGACTTTACCATTTGGCTTCCTAAACAAAAACAGAGCGCGGTGATATATCCTCCCAAGACCGGGCCCCGAATCCTCCCAAGACCGGGCCCCGAATCCTCCCAAGACCGGGCTCCAAATCTTCCCGAGACCGGGCCCCGAATCCTCCCAAGACCGGGCCCCGAATCCTCCCAAGACCGGGCTCCAAATCTTCCCGAGACCGGGCCCCAAATTTTCCCAAAACCGGGCCCCAAATCCTCCCATGACCGGGCTCCAAATCTTCCCGAGACCGGGCCCTGAATCCTCCCGAGACCGGGCCCCGAATCTTCCCGAGACCGGGCCCCGAATCCTCCCGAGACCGGGCCCCGAATCCTCCCGGGACCCAAATCCTCCCGGAACCGGCCCCAGGATCCTCCCAGGACAGGGCCCCGAATCCTCCCAAGACCGGGCCCCGAATCCTCCCAAGACCGGGCCCCGAATCCTCCCGAGACCGGGCCCCGAATCTTCCCGAGACCGGGCCCCGAATCCTCCCAAGACCGGGCCCTGAATCCTCACGAGACCGGGCCCTGAATCCTCCCGAGACCGGGCTCCGAATCCTCCCGAGACCGGGCCCCGAATCTTCCCGAGACCGGGCCCCGAATCCTCCCGAGACCGGGCCCCGAATCCTCACGAGACCGGGCCCTGAATCCTCCCGAGACCGGGCTCCGAATCCTCCCAAGACCGGGCCCCGAATCTTCCCGAGACCGGGCCCCGAATCCTTACGAGACCGGGCCCTGAATCCTCACGAGACCGGGCCCTGAATCCTCCCGAGACCGGGCTCCGAATCTTCCCGAGACCGGGCCCCGAATCTTCCCGAGACCGGGCCCCTAATCCTCCCGAGACCGGGCCCCGAATCCTCCCGAGACCGGGCCCCGAATCCTCCCGAGACCGGGCCCCGAATCCTCCCGAGACCGGGCCCCGAATCCTCCCGAGACCGGGCCCCGAATCCTCCCGAGACCGGGCGCCGAATCCTCCCGAGACCGGGCCCCGAATCCTCCCGGGACCCAAATCCTCCCGGAACCGGCCCCAGGATCCTCCCAGGACAGGGCCCCGAATCCTCCCGGGACCGGGCCCCGAATCCTCCCGGGACCGGGCCCCGAATCCTCCTGGGACCGGGCCCTGAATCCTTCAAGTTCACTGAACATTTCACTGTTTGTGGAAATTAATAGGAGAACCGGGGTAAAGGGGTCCCCCGGGATTAGAATATAAAGGATCTGCTGTATCACAAGAACAGCGACACTCTGGTGCACAGGCTGAGTCTGGTACTGCAGATCATTTAATAAAGAAGATCCCATTTTTCTCATTATGGACAAAACCATTTAAAGGGGTACTCCGATGAAACGTTTTATCTTTAATCTGTGTCCGAGGCTGCAAAAAGTAAAATAACCAACATCAACTCACCTTCCGCCACTCCCCTGGAGGGGCGGAAGGTGGGTTAAAGTTTGTTATTTTACTTTTTGCAGCCCAGGCACAAAGGTAAAGAAAAAGTTTCCTCAGAGTTCCCCTTTAAAGGGCTTTTTATCCTAAAATCAGCTTATAAATAAGAAGATCAGTGAAAGCGGGGACTCCGGAATCCCTGAGGGTAGAGACAGTTTTTTTTTGCGCTTCCTCACGTGCTGGGAGTTGTAGTTGTGTTTCAGCCGGAGGCCCGCATATTTGGAGACCACGGCTTTAACCCCTTCAGGACCGGCCTGTTCGGGGAATTTCCTTTCATTGTCACATTCAGGATCATTAACTTGTTTACTTTTTGTCTTACGTTATAGTTACAACACTGTTACCACATAAAAGTCTTTGCAGGGGAATGCGGATAGAGAAGCAGGGACTCCTCTCAAAATTAAAGAGGTCCCTGCTCCTCTACCTGCGGGGAAGTGTAAAAAAAAAAATACATTTGTGGCCAGGATCAAATCTGTGCCAGTCCAGCCACCAATAGAGATTGAGCCTGGCTAAAGATGTGTAGAGGAGAAGGGACCTCTCTCATTTTGACTGGAGTCCCTTCTCCTCTACAATAAACAGCCATGTGCTGTGCCTCTCCATTAAAGGGAATCTGTTGACTACAATTCACATTCCATCCTGCTGACCCTGTTAGAGCATCTATCAGAAAAATGCTTTTATTCTCTTGTACCTAGTAGAGATGAGCGAGCCGAGCCTGACAAACCCGGATTCACCAAGAACTTTGTGGAAAAGGCGGCTGTGTTTTGGTATCTGGATGCATGATGGTATGATGGGCTACTATTATGGTATGATGGGCTAATCTAATGGTATGCTGGGCTACCCTGATGTCATCCCTGTTACTTCCTCATCCTATCAGGGTAGCCCAGCATACCATCAGGTTAACCCAGCATACCATCAGGGTAGCCAGGCATACTAGCAGATTATCCCAGTATACCATCAGAGTAGCCCATCATACCATCAGATTATCCCATCAGAGTAGCCCAGAATACCATCAGGGTAGCCCAGCATACCATCAGGTTAACCCAGCATACCATCAGGGTAGCCAAGCATACTAGCAGATTATCCCAGTATACCATCAGAGTAGCCCATCATACCATCAGGTTATCCCATCAGAGTAGCCCAGAATACCATCAGGGTAGCCCAGCATACCATCAGGTTAACCCAGCATACCATCAGGGTAGCCAAGCATACTAGCAGATTATCCCAGTATACCATCAGAGTAGCCCATCATACCATCAGATTATCCCATCAGAGTAGCCCGGAATACCAACTGGGTATCCCATCATACCATCAGGGTAGCCCAGCATACCATCAGAGTAGCCCAGCATACCATCAGGGTAGCCCAAAATACCACCAGGGCAGCCCAGAATATCATCAGGGTAGGCCAGAATACAATCAGAGTAGCCCAGAATACCATCAGAGAAGCCCAGCATACCAGCAGGATAGCCCAGAATACCATCAGAGTAGCCCAGAATACCATCAGGTTAGCCCAGCATACCATCAGGGTAGCCCAGCATACCATCAGGGTAGCCCAGAATACCACCAGGGTAGCCCAGCATACCACCAGGGTAGCCCAGAATACCATCAGGGTAGCCCAGCATACCATCAGGGTAGCCCAGCATACCATCAGGGTAGCCCAGCATACCATCAGGTTAGCCCAACATACCATCAGAGTAGCCCATCTGGGTAGCCCAGCATACCATCAGAGTAGCCTAGAATACCATCAGGGTAGCCCAGAATACCATCTGTGTAGCCCAGCATACCATCAGGGTAGCCCAGCGTACCATCAGGGTAGCCAAGCATACTATCAGATTATCCCAGTATACCATCAGAGTAGCCCATCATACCATCAGAGTATCCCATCATACCATCAGAGTAGCCCAGCATACCATCAGATTATCCCAGCATACCATCAGAGTAGCCCAGAATACCATCAGAGTAGCCCAGAATACCATCAGAGTAGCCCAGAATACCATCAGAGTCGCCCAGCATACCATCAGGGTAGCCCAGAATACCATCAGGGTAGGCTAGAATACAAACAGGGTAGCCCAACATACCATCAGGGTAGCTCAGCATACCATCAGAGTAGCCCATCATACCATCAGGGTAGCGTAGCATACCTTGCAGCTATCAGCAAAATCACATGATCCAAGGTTATCATTGCCCGCGTTATGTTACATATAGCTTCCAGGCCAATCATGACACATTATAGGGATGATTCCAGTGACTGATAAAACCCTGTGCACTGCATTGTGGGCACCATCTTGGAGAGAAAAAATAAGCAGAGCCCTGTATTCAAATCACACCTGTGCACAATTTGTATGCATATCGTGGGAACAAGATTTGAAAACAGGGCTCGGCTTCCTGCTGACTGTCAATCACGGATGGGAGGGGGAGGCGTTCTAGTCCAATAAAATCATTTTTCTATGTTATAGAAGTTCAGACAGATATATGACCGTGAACCTCATGACTCCGAGGAGACCATCTCAACAGCCTCATCTCTACCTGTCCCGACCTTCTTGGGGAGCCTCACATGGAGCGTCTAAGGCGCTGTCTCCCAACCAGGGGGCCTCCAGCTGTTGCATAACTACAACTCCCAGCATGCCCGGACAGCCAACGGCTACAGCTAGAGACACCCTGGTTGGGAACACAGCATTAAGGAGTGTGATTTTCTGTGGGTCACACTAGTGATCACATGACTCAGTTACAGTAATAAAATGCATTGAAACAACGGCTGTCTGGGCATGCTGGAGACATATTTTTGCAACAGCTGGAGGCACCCTGGTTGGGAAACAAAGGTCTATAGATCTTGTGTTCTACATCATGAGGTGGAAACAATGGTTGGCCTTTCAGACGTTAATAGGATAATGAATCCGGTGGGGGGAGCTCTGGCTGCGGTGGTGGTGGGGGTGCTCCGGCTGCGGTAGGGGGGGGGGGGGGAGGGAGGGGACCAGTAACCAGAACCTCTGTCTCTGCTTCAGGGCGGATATTTGGTGTTTGTGGAATCCAGAGAAAATAATGTGTGTGCCAGCAGTATGGCTTCCCGCAGGACTCCACACGGTGCGTCCGGGTGTGTGTGAGGTGCGCTACTACAGAGCCCTCTGCATGAGGTGCGCTACTACAGAGCCCTCTGCATGAGGTGCGCTACTACAGAGCCCTCTGTGTGAGGTGCGCTACTACAGAGCCCTCTGCGTAAGGTGCGCTACTACAGAACCCCCCACTGTGAGGTGCACTACTACAGAGCCCCCCACTGTGAGGTGCACTACTACAAAGCCCCCCACTGTGAGGTGCACTACTATAGAGCCCCCACCGTGAGGTGTGCTACTACAGAGCCCCCCGCCGTGAGGTGAGCTACTACAGAGCCCCCCACTGTGAGGTGAGCTACTACAGAGCCCCCTGCTGTTAAGTGCGCTACTACATAACCCCCTGCCCTGAGGTGCGCTACTACAGAGCCCCCAGCCCTGAGGTGCCCTACTACAGAGCCCCCCGCCGTGAGATGCGCCACTACAGAGCCCTGACTATGAGGTGCGCTACTATAGAGACCCCCACTGTGAGCTGTGCTACTACAGAGCCCCCACTGTGAGCTGCACTACTACAGAACCACCTACCATGAGGTGCGCTACTACCGAGCCCCCTGCTGTGAGGTGCGCTACTACAGAGCCCCCTGCTGCGAGGTGCGCTACTACAGAGCCCCCATTGTGAGGTGCACTACTACAGAGCCCCCCCGCTGTGAGGTGCGCTACTACAGAGCCCCCCCCGTTGTGAGCTGCGCTACTACAGAGCCCCCCCGCTGTGAGGTGCGCTACTACAGAGCCTCCTGTTGCAAGGTGCGCTACTACAGAGCCCCCCGCCGTGAGATGCGCCACTACAGAGCCCTGACTATGAGGTGCGCTACTATAGAGACCCCCACTGTGAGCTGTGCTACTACAGAGCCCCCACTGTGAGCTGCACTACTACAGAACCACCTACCATGAGGTGCGCTACTACCGAGCCCCCTGCTGTGAGGTGCGCTACTACAGAGCCCCCTGCTGCGAGGTGCGCTACTACAGAGCCCCCATTGTGAGGTGCACTACTACAGAGCCCCCCCGCTGTGAGGTGCGCTACTACAGAGCCCCCTGCTGTGAGGTGCGCTACTACAGAGCCCCCCGTTGTGAGCTGCGCTACCACAGAGCCCCCCCGCTGTGAGGTGCGCTACTACAGAGCCTCCTGTTGCAAGGTGCACTACTACAGAGCCCCCCGCCGTGAGATGCGCCACTACAGAGCCCTGACTATGAGGTGCGCTACTATAGAGACCCCGACTGTGAGCTGTGCTTCTACAGAGCCCCCACTGTGAGCTGCACTACTACAGAACCACCTACCATGAGGTGCGCTACTACAGAGCCCCCTGCTGTGAGGTGCGCTACTACAGAGCCCCCCGCTGTGAGGTGCGCTACTACAGAGCCCCCTGCTGTCAGGTGCGCTACTACAGAGCCCCCCGTCGTGAGGTGCGCTACTACAGAGCCCCCTGCTGTGAGGTGCGCTACTACAGAGCCCCCCGTCGTGAGGTGCGCTACTACAGAGCCTCCTGTTGCAAGGTGCACTACTACAGAGCCCCCTGTTGCAAGGTGCACTACTACAGAGCCCCCTGCCATGAGGTGCGCTACTACAGAGCCCCCCGCTGTGAGGTACGCTACTACAGAACCTTGCACTGAGGTGCGCTACTACAGAGCCCCCTGCCGTGAAGCGCTGCCCCTGCCCAACTCCTCTGAATTGTGTTGAGCGCATATATTCGAAATGCAAATTTATACCGTGAATATCGCAATTAAAAAGAACCGAACAGCGAATATCGAGAACATAGGACGAATATTCCCCCCTATATTCTCTGCCGCTCATCATTACCTCTGAACCCTCCTCCATAACCAGCTCCTTATGTCGCGCGTGTGATCCTCGCCCGTCCTCCACCTAATGTACAACACATGGCGCGCGCTCCGCAGCCTCACACGTGCACACAGCGCTACTGTACTGGGGGAGCCGCCCCCGCACCAAGAGTAATCGCCCCAATCAAAAAGAGGAAAACCAGTGTGGGCGCCATTCCAGTTACTATGGGGAGGGTCACCCAGCTTTCCCAGACTTCTCGGCCTTTTGGCTAAGATCAAGTGTAGTATCTGTTCTTATCAGTTTCATGCCGGTGGTACACTACGCCGGTATGGGGCTGGTGGGAATGGGTGCTGCATGGAGGGGGCAGGTGTACCAGGGCGTTCCGGGGCTGGTTCTGAGGAATCAACTCGACGGCTGCCCCCATGTGACCTGTTCCCTCCGGGTCTCGCCATGAGGCTGAGAGGGTCTAGAGCCGAGGTACTTTTGTGCCGCGGGGAGTGGTGACCCCGAGGTGCCGAAACTCACTGGGAGGATGGACTCACTGATTTGAAGCACGGGCACCATGATCTCTGCTCCTTGTGGCACTCACCTCTTGATTCCCGGCCTTCTGGCTCGGATTAGAGAAATGTTTATAGATCCGGCCGTATATCTGCGCAAATTCACTTATTTATTTCTTTTTGTCACTGTGTCACTTTTTGCGTGTTGTGTGTCCACAGGATTGTCAGGATGCGGTGCCCTTCTGGGGGTCCCTCCTGGCGGTCTAGGGGAGGTGTGTGTGGCTATTAGGTTCCGCACCTCCCTGCAAACACCGGGGTACTCCTGCTTTGGCAGGGTACCTACCGTTATCGGCTCTGCGGGCAGATACCTTGGCTAACGCCGGGGGATGCCGGGAGCATTTGTGGTCCCCTAGTAGCTTCGGCGAAAAGGGACATCGAACCTGGAACCTCGCAGGTACCTTTTGGTCCGGAGGTGAAGGGTAACGTTTGTTGGGGGTCTCTGTCCTATCGGAGAAGGGCTTGCGATATTCCGCATCCTCTGTGCACGTTTTTGTAGTGTGACACGTTTGCACTTTTTCTTGCACTTTGGGTGAATCGAGAGAACGTTCCTCGGCAAAAAAATAAACAAATACTGGTTATATAGTAAGAAGGGCAGACGGGGTCCGAGGAGCCCCCAGAATATTCTCTTCTGATACAGTGATAGGCCCCAAAAGAGTTAGTAACCAATCATCACCTGTATATGTGATAACAAGGGGTTAATATTGTCCCAGGGAACGTTCAGTCCTCCAGAGCAGCGAACATCTGTTATATCAGGCAGCAGCTTATCCCTCCCAAACTCCCCCATATACATGCACACTCCACTCAGCAGAAAAGGTACAGGGAAATATGACGCTGCCAGACATCTCTCTCCACTGCAGACTCCTCTGTCCTCCCCCAGACTCCTCTGTCCTCCTCCTCCAGACTCCTCTGTCCTCCTCCTCCAGACTCCTCTGTCCTCCTCCTCCAGACTCCTCTGTCCTCCTCCTCCAGACTCCTCTGTCCTCCTCCTCCAGACCCCTCTGTCCTCCTCCTCCAGACCCCTCTGCCCTCCTCCTCCAGAATCTTCTGTCCTCCTCCTCCAGAATCCTCTGTCCTCCTCCTCCAGACACCTCTGTCCTTCTCCAGACTTCTCTGTCCTCCTCCTCCAGACTCCTCTGTCGTCCTCCTCCATACTCCTCTGTTCTCCTCCTCCTCCTCCTCCAGACTCCTCTGTCCTCCTCCTCCAGACTCCTCTCTCCTCCTCCTCCACACTCCTCTGTCCTCCTCCTCCATACTCCCCTGTCCTCCTCCTCCATACTCCCCTGTCCTCCTCCTCCAGACTCCTCTGTCCTCCTCCTCCAGACTCCTCTGTCCTCCTCCTCCAGACTCCCCCGTCCTCCTCCAGACTCCTCTGTCCTCCTCCTCCAGACTCCCCCGTCCTCCTCCAGACTCCTCTCTCCTCCTCCTCCTCCAGACTCCTCTGTCCTCCTCCTCCATACTCCCCTGTCCTCCTCCTCCAGACTCCCCTGTCCTCCTCCAGACTCCCCTGTCCTCCTCCTCCAGACTCCCCTGTCCTCCTCCTCCAGACTCCTCTGTTCTCCTCCTCCAGATTCCTCTGTCCTCCTCCTCCAGACTCCTCTGTCCTCCTCCAGACTCCTCTTTCCTCCTCCTCCAGACTCCTCTGTCCTCCTCCTCCAGACTCCTCTGTCCTCCTCCTCCGGACTCCTCTGTCCACCTCCTCCATACTCCTCTGTCCTCCTCCTCCAGACTCCTCTGTCCTCCCCCAGACTCCTCTGTCCTCCTCCTCCAGACTCCTCTGTCCTCCTCCTCCAGACTCCTCTGTCCTCCTCCTCCAGACTCCTCTGTCCTCCTCCTCCAGACTCCTCTGTCCTCCTCCTCCAGACCCCTCTGTCCTCCTCCTCCAGACCCCTCTGCCCTCCTCCTCCAGAATCTTCTGTCCTCCTCCTCCAGAATCCTCTGTCCTCCTCCTCCAGACACCTCTGTCCTTCTCCAGACTTCTCTGTCCTCCTCCTCCAGACTCCTCTGTCGTCCTCCTCCATACTCCTCTGTTCTCCTCCTCCTCCTCCTCCAGACTCCTCTGTCCTCCTCCTCCAGACTCCTCTCTCCTCCTCCTCCACACTCCTCTGTCCTCCTCCTCCATACTCCCCTGTCCTCCTCCTCCATACTCCCCTGTCCTCCTCCTCCAGACTCCTCTGTCCTCCTCCTCCAGACTCCTCTGTCCTCCTCCTCCAGACTCCCCCGTCCTCCTCCAGACTCCTCTGTCCTCCTCCTCCAGACTCCCCCGTCCTCCTCCAGACTCCTCTCTCCTCCTCCTCCTCCAGACTCCTCTGTCCTCCTCCTCCATACTCCCCTGTCCTCCTCCTCCAGACTCCCCTGTCCTCCTCCAGACTCCCCTGTCCTCCTCCTCCAGACTCCCCTGTCCTCCTCCTCCAGACTCCTCTGTTCTCCTCCTCCAGATTCCTCTGTCCTCCTCCTCCAGACTCCTCTGTCCTCCTCCAGACTCCTCTTTCCTCCTCCTCCAGACTCCTCTGTCCTCCTCCTCCAGACTCCTCTGTCCTCCTCCTCCGGACTCCTCTGTCCACCTCCTCCATACTCCTCTGTCCTCCTCCTCCAGACTCCTCTGTCCTCCTCCCTCCAGACTCCTCTGTCCTCCTCCTCCAAACTCCTCTGTCCTCCTCCTCCAGACTCCTCTGTCCTCCTCCAGACTCCTCTGTCCTCCTCCTCCAGACTCCTCTGTCCTCCTCCTCCAGACTCCTCTGTCCTCCTCCTCCAGACCCCTCTGCCCTCCTCCTCCAGAATCTTCTGTCCTCCTCCTCCAGAATCCTCTGTCCTCCTCCTCCAGACACCTCTGTCCTTCTCCAGACCCCTCTGTCCTCCTCCAGACTCCTGTCCTTCTCCAGACTTCTCTGTCCTCCTCCTCCAGACTCCTCTGTCGTCCTCCTCCAGACTCCTCTCTCCTCCTCCTCCACACTCCTCTGTCCTCCTCCTCCATACTCCCCTGTCCTCCTCCTCCAGACTCCTCTGTCCTCCTCCTCCAGACTCCTCTGTCCTCCTCCTCCAGACTCCTCTCTCCTCCTCCTCCACACTCCTCTGTCCTCCTCCTCCATACTCCCCTGTCCTCCCTCCTCCAGACTCCTCTGTCCTCCTCCTCCAGACTCCTCTGTCCTCCTCCTCCAGGACTCCCCCGTCCTCCTCCAGACTCCTCTGTCCTCCTCCTCCAGACTCCCCCGTCCTCCTCCAGACTCCTCTCTCCTCCTCCTCCTCCTCCAGACTCCTCTCTCCTCCTCCTCCACACTCCTCTGTCCTCCTCCTCCATACTCCCCTGTCCTCCTCCTCCACACTCCTCTGTCCTCCTCCTCCATACTCCCCTGTCCTCCTCCTCCAGACTCCCCTGTCCTCCTCCAGACTCCCCTGTCCTCCTCCTCCAGACTCCCTCGTCCTCCTCCTCCAGACTCCTCTGTTCTCCTCCTCCAGATTCCTCTGTCCTCCTCCTCCAGACTCCTCTGTCCTCCTCCAGACTCCTCTTTCCTCCTCCTCCAGACTCCTCTGTCCTCCTCCTCCAGACTCCTCTGTCCTCCTCCTCCGGACTCCTCTGTCCACCTCCTCCACACTCCTCTGTCCTCCTCCTCCATACTCCCCTGTCCTCCTCCTCCAGACTCCCCTGTCCTCCTCCAGACTCCCCTGTCCTCCTCCTCCAGACTCCCCTGTCCTCCTCCTCCAGACTCCTCTGTTCTCCTCCTCAGATTCCTCTGTCCTCCTCCTCCAGACTCCTCTGTCATCCTCCAGACTCCTCTTTCCTCCTCCTCCAGACTCCTCTGTCCTCCTCCTCCAGACTCCTCTGTCCTCCTCCTCCGGACTCCTCTGTCCACCTCCTCCATACTCCTCTGTCCTCCTCCTCCAGACTCCTCTGTCCTCCTCCCTCCAGACTCCTCTGTCCTCCTCCTCCAAACTCCTCTGTCCTCCTCCTCCAGACTCCTCTGTCCTCCTCCAGACCCCTCTGCCCTCCTCCTCCCAGAATCTTCTGTCCTCCTCCTCCAGAATCCTCTGTCCTCCTCCTCCAGACACCTCTGTCCTTCTCCAGACTTCTCTGTCCTCCTCCTCCAGACTCCTCTGTCGTCCTCCTCCATACTCCTCTGTTCTCCTCCTCCTCCAGACTCCTCTGTCCTCCTCCTCCAGACTCCTCTCTCCTCCTCCTCCACACTCCTCTGTCCTCCTCCTCCATACTCCCCTGTCCTCCTCCTCCAGACTCCTCTGTCCTCCTCCTCCAGACTCCTCTGTCCTCCTCCTCCAGACTCCCCCGTCCTCCTCCAGACTCCTCTGTCCTCCTCCTCCAGACTCCCCCGTCCTCTTCCAGACTCCTCTCTCCTCCTCCTCCTCCAGACTCCTCTCTCCTCCTCCTCCACACTCCTCTGTCCTCCTCCTCCATACTCCCCTGTCCTCCTCCTCCACACTCCTCTGTCCTCCTCCTCCATACTCCCCTGTCCTCCTCCTCCAGACTCCCCTGTCCTCCTCCAGACTCCCCTGTCCTCCTCCTCCAGACTCCCCTGTCCTCCTCCTCCAGACTCCTCTGTTCTCCTCCTCCAGATTCCTCTGTCCTCCTCCTCCAGACTCCTCTGTCCTCCTCCAGACTCCTCTTTCCTCCTCCTCCAGACTCCTCTGTCCTCCTCCTCCAGACTCCTCTGTCCTCCTCCTCCGGACTCCTCTGTCCACCTCCTCCATACTCCTCTGTCCTCCTCCTCCAGACTCCTCTGTCCTCCTCCCTCCAGACTCCTCTGTCCTCCTCCTCCAAACTCCTCTGTCCTCCTCCTCCAGACTCCTCTGTCCTCCTCCAGACTCCTCTGTCCTCCTCCTCCAGACTCCTCTGTCCTCCTCCTCCAGACTCCTCTGTCCTCCTCCTCCAGACCCCCTCTGCCCTCCTCCTCCAGAATCTTCTGTCCTCCTCCTCCAGAATCCTCTGTCCTCCTCCTCCAGACACCTCTGTCCTTCTCCAGACCCCTCTGTCCTCCTCCAGACTCCTGTCCTTCTCCAGACTTCTCTGTCCTCCTCCTCCAGACTCCTCTGTCGTCCTCCTCCATACTCCTCTGTTCTCCTCCTCCAGACTCCTCTGTCCTCCTCCTCCAGACTCCTCTGTCCTCCTCCTCCACACTCCTCTGTCCTCCTCCTCCATACTCCCCTGTCCTCCTCCTCCAGACTCCTCTGTCCTCCTCCTCCAGACTCCTCTGTCCTCCTCCTCCAGACTCCCCCGTCCTCCTCCAGACTCCTCTGTCCTCCTCCTCCAGACTCCCCCGTCCTCCTCCAGACTCCTCTGTCCTCCTCACTCCTCTGTCTTCCTCCCTCCAGACTCCTCTGTCCTCCTCCCTCCAGACTCCTCTGTCTTCCTCCCTCCAGACTCCTCTGTCCTCCTCCCTCCAGACTCCTCTGTCCTCCTCCCTCCAGACTCCTCTGTCCTCCTCCTCCAGACTCCTCTGTCCTCCTCCTCCAGACCCCTCTGTCCTCCTCCCTCCAGACTCCTCTGTCCTCCTCCCTCCAGACCTCTCTGTCCTCCTCCTCCAGACTCCTCTGTCCTCCTCTTCCAGACTCCTCTGTCCTCCTCTTCCAGACTCCTCAGTCCTCCTCCCTCCAGACTCCTCTGTCCTCCTCCTCCAGACTCCTCTGTCCTCCTCTACCAGACTCCTCTGTCCTCCTCCCTCCAGACTCCTCTGTCCTCTTCCTCCAGACTCCTCTGTCCTCCTCCCTCCAGACTCCCCTGTCCTCCTCCTCCAGATTCCTCTGTCCTCCTCCAGACTCCTCTGTCCTCCTCCCTCCAGACGCCTCTGTCCTTCCCCCCCCAGACTCCTCTGTCCTCCTCCTCCAGACTCCTCTGTCCTCCTCCTCCAGACCCCCCTGTCCTCCTCCCTCCAGACTCCTCTGTCCTCCTCCCTCCAGACTCCTCTGTCGTCCTCCTCCATACTCCTCTGTTCTCCTCCTCCAGACTCCTCTGTCCTCCTCCTCCAGACTCCTCTGTCCTCCTCCTCCACACTCCTCTGTCCTCCTCCTCCATACTCCCCTGTCCTTCTCCTCCAGACTCCTCTGTCCTCCTCCTCCAGACTCCTCTGTCCTCCTCCTCCAGACTCCCCCGTCCTCCTCCAGACTCCTCTGTCCTCCTCCTCCAGACTCCCCCGTCCTCCTCCAGACTCCTCTCTCCTCCTCCAGACTCCTCTCTCCTCCTCCTCCACACTCCTCTGTCCTCCTCCTCCACACTCCTCTGTCCTCCTCTTCCATACTCCCCTGTCCTCCTCCTCCACACTCCTCTGTCCTCCTCCTCCATACTCCCCTGTCCTCCTCCTCCAGACTCCCCTGTCCTCCTCCAGACTCCCCTGTCCTCCTCCTCCAGACTCCTCTGTCCTCCTCCTCCAGATTCCTCTGTCCTCCTCCTCCAGACTCCTCTGTCCTCCTCCAGACTCCTCTTTCCTCCTCCTCCAGACTCCTCTGTCCTCCTCCTCCAGACTCCTCTGTCCTCCTCCTCCGGACTCCTCTGTCCTCCTCCTCCGGACTCCTCTGTCCACCTCCTCCATACTCCTCTGTCCTCCTCCAGACTCCTCTGTCCTGCTCCTCCTCCAGACTCCCCTGTCCTCCTCCAGACCCCCTGTCGTCCTCCTCCACACTCCTCTTTCCTCCTCCTCCAGACTTCTCTGTCCTCCAGACTCTTCTGTCCTTCTCCTCCAGACTCCCCTGTCCTTCTCCTCCTCCAGACTCCTCTGTCCTCCTCCTCCTCCAGACTCCCCTGTCCTCCTCCAGACTCCCCTGTCCTCCTCCAGACTCCCCTGTCCTCCTCCAGACTCTGTCCTCCTCCCTCCAGACTCCTCTGTCCTCCTCCCTCCAGACTCCTCTGTCCTCCTCCCTCCAGACTCCTCTGTCCTCCTCCTCCAGACTCCTCTGTCCTCCTCCTCCACACTCCTCTGTCCTCCTCCAGACTCCTCTGTCCTCCTCACTCCTCTGTCTTCCTCCCTCCAGACTCCTCTGTCCTCCTCCTCCAGACTCCTCTGTCCTCCTCCTCCACACTCCTCTGTCCTCCTCCAGACTCCTCTGTCCTCCTCACTCCTCTGTCTTCCTCCCTCCAGACTCCTCTGTCCTCCTCCCTCCAGACTCCTCTGTCCTCCTCCCTCCAGACTCCTCTGTCCTCCTCCTCCAGACTCCTCTGTCCTCCTCCTCCAGACCCCTCTGTCCTCCTCCCTCCAGACTCCTCTGTCCTCCTCCCTCCAGACCCCTCTGTCCTCCTCCTCCAGACTCCTCTGTCCTCCTCTTCCAGACTCCTCTGTCCTCCTCTTCCAGACTCCTCAGTCCTCCTCCCTCCAGACTCCTCTGTCCTCCTCCTCCAGACTCCTCTGTCCTCCTCTACCAGACTCCTCTGTCCTCCTCCCTCCAGACTCCTCTGTCCTCTTCCTCCAGACTCCTCTGTCCTCCTCCCTCCAGACTCCCCTGTCCTCCTCCTCCAGATTCCTCTGTCCTCCTCCAGACTCCTCTGTCCTCCTCCCTCCAGACGCCTCTGTCCTCCTCCCCCCAGACTCCTCTGTCCTCCTCCTCCAGACTCCTCTGTCCTCCTCCTCCAGACCCCCCTGTCCTCCTCCCTCCAGACTCCTCTGTCCTCCTCCCTCCAGACTCCTCTGTCTCCTCCTCCAGACTCCTCTGTTCTCCTCCCTCCAGACTCCTCTGTCCTCCTCCTCCAGACTCCTCTGTCCTCCTCCTCCAGACTCCTCTTTTCTCCTCCTCCTCCTCCAGACTCCTCTGTCCTCCTCCTCCAGACTCCTCTGTCCTCCTCCCTCCAGACTCCTCTTTTCTCCTCCTCCTCCAGACTCCTTTGTCCTCCTCCTCCAGACTCCTCTTTTCTCCTCCTCCTCCAGACTCCTCTGTCCTCCTCCTACAGACTCCTCTGTCCTCCTCCCTCCAGACTCCTCTGTCTCCTCCTCCAGACTCCCCTGTCCTCCTCCTCCTCCAGACTCCTCTGTCCTCATCCCTCCAGACTCCTCTGTCCTCCTCCCTCCAGACTCCTCTGTCCTCCTCCCTCCAGACTCCTCTGTCCTCCTCCTCCAGACTCCTCTGTCCTCCTCCTCCAGACTCCTCTGTCCTCCTCCAGACTCCTCTGTCCTCCTCCTCCAGACTCCGCTGTCCTCCTCCTCCAGACTCCTCTTTTCTCCTCCTCCTCCAGACTCCTTTGTCCTCCTCCTCCAGACTCCTCTTTTCTCCTCCTCCTCCAGACTCCTCTGTCCTCCTCCTCCAGACTCCTCTGTCCTCCTCCCTCCAGACTCCTCTGTCTCCTCCTCCAGACTCCCCTGTCCTCCTCCTCCTCCAGACTCCTCTGTCCTCATCCCTCCAGACTCCTCTGTCCTCCTCCTCCAGACTCCTCTGTCCTCCTCCCTCCAGACTCCTCTGTCCTCCTCCTCCAGACTCCTCTGTCCTCCTCCAGACTCCTCTGTCCTCCTCCTCCAGACTCCGCTGTCCTCCTCCTCCAGACTCCTCTTTTCTCCTCCTCCTCCAGACTCCTTTGTCCTCCTCCTCCAGACTCCTCTTTTCTCCTCCTCCTCCAGACTCCTCTGTCCTCCTCCTCCAGACTCCTCTGTCCTCCTCCCTCCAGACTCCTCTGTCTCCTCCTCCAGACTCCCCTGTCCTCCTCCTCCTCCAGACTCCTCTGTCCTCATCCCTCCAGACTCCTCTGTCCTCCTCCTCCAGACTCCTCTGTCCTCCTCCTCCAGACTCCTCTGTCCTCCTCCTCCAGACTCCTCTGTGCTCCTCCAGACTCCTCTGTCCTCCTCCCTCCAGACGCCTCTGTCCTCCTCCCTCCAGACTCCTCTGTCCTCCTCCCTCCAGACTCCTCTGTCCTCCTCCTCCAGACTCCTCTGTCCTCCTCCTCCAGACCCCTCTGTCCTCCTCCCTCCAGACTCCTCTGTCCTCCTCCCTCCAGACTCCTCTGTCCTCCTCCTCCAGACTCCTCGGTCCTCCTCCTCCAGACTCCTCTGTCCTCCTCCCTCCAGACTCCTCTGTCCTCCTCCTCCAGACCCCTCTGTCCTCCTCCTCCAGACCCCTCTGTCCTCCTCCCTCCAGACTCCTCTGTCCTCCTCCCTCCAGACTCCTCTGTCCTCCTCCCTCCAGACTCCTCTGTCCTCCTCCTCCAGACTCCTCTGTCCTCCTCCTCCAGACCCCTCTGTCCTCCTCCCTCCAGACTCCTCTGTCCTCCTCCCTCCAGACTCCTCTGTCCTCCTCCTCCAGACTCCTCTGTCCTCCTCCTCCACACTCCTCTGTCCTCCTCCAGACTCCTCTGTCCTCCTCACTCCTCTGTCTTCCTCCCTCCAGACTCCTCTGTCCTCCTCCTCCAGACTCCTCTGTCCTCCTCCTCCACACTCCTCTGTTCTCCTCCAGACTCCTCTGTCCTCCTCACTCCTCTGTCTTCCTCCCTCCAGACTCCTCTGTCCTCCTCCCTCCAGACTCCTCTGTCCTCCTCCCTCCAGACTCCTCTGTCCTCCTCCTCCAGACTCCTCTGTCCTCCTCCTCCAGACCCCTCTGTCCTCCTCCCTCCAGACTCCTCTGTCCTCCTCCCTCCAGACCCCTCTGTCCTCCTCCTCCAGACTCCTCTGTCCTCCTCTTCCAGACTCCTCTGTCCTCCTCTTCCAGACTCCTCAGTCCTCCTCCCTCCAGACTCCTCTGTCCTCCTCCTCCAGACTCCTCTGTCCTCCTCTACCAGACTCCTCTGTCCTCCTCCCTCCAGACTCCTCTGTCCTCTTCCTCCAGACTCCTCTGTCCTCCTCCCTCCAGACGCCTCTGTCCTCCTCCCCCCAGACTCCTCTGTCCTCCTCCTCCAGACTCCTCTGTCCTCCTCCTCCAGACCCCCCTGTCCTCCTCCCTCCAGACTCCTCTGTCCTCCTCCCTCCAGACTCCTCTGTCTCCTCCTCCAGACTCCTCTGTTCTCCTCCCTCCAGACTCCTCTGTCCTCCTCCTCCAGACTCCTCTGTCCTCCTCCTCCAGACTCCTCTTTTCTCCTCCTCCTCCTCCAGACTCCTCTGTCCTCCTCCTCCAGACTCCTCTGTCCTCCTCCCTCCAGACTCCTCTTTTCTCCTCCTCCTCCAGACTCCTTTGTCCTCCTCCTCCAGACTCCTCTTTTCTCCTCCTCCTCCAGACTCCTCTGTCCTCCTCCTCCAGACTCCTCTGTCCTCCTCCCTCCAGACTCCTCTGTCTCCTCCTCCAGACTCCCCTGTCCTCCTCCTCCTCCAGACTCCTCTGTCCTCATCCCTCCAGACTCCTCTGTCCTCCTCCCTCCAGACTCCTCTGTCCTCCTCCCTCCAGACTCCTCTGTCCTCCTCCTCCAGACTCCTCTGTCCTCCTCCTCCAGACTCCTCTGTCCTCCTCCAGACTCCTCTGTCCTCCTCCTCCAGACTCCGCTGTCCTCCTCCTCCAGACTCCTCTTTTCTCCTCCTCCTCCAGACTCCTTTGTCCTCCTCCTCCAGACTCCTCTTTTCTCCTCCTCCTCCAGACTCCTCTGTCCTCCTCCTCCAGACTCCTCTGTCCTCCTCCCTCCAGACTCCTCTGTCTCCTCCTCCAGACTCCCCTGTCCTCCTCCTCCTCCAGACTCCTCTGTCCTCATCCCTCCAGACTCCTCTGTCCTCCTCCTCCAGACTCCTCTGTCCTCCTCCCTCCAGACTCCTCTGTCCTCCTCCTCCAGACTCCTCTGTCCTCCTCCAGACTCCTCTGTCCTCCTCCTCCAGACTCCGCTGTCCTCCTCCTCCAGACTCCTCTTTTCTCCTCCTCCTCCAGACTCCTTTGTCCTCCTCCTCCAGACTCCTCTTTTCTCCTCCTCCTCCAGACTCCTCTGTCCTCCTCCTCCAGACTCCTCTGTCCTCCTCCCTCCAGACTCCTCTGTCTCCTCCTCCAGACTCCCCTGTCCTCCTCCTCCTCCAGACTCCTCTGTCCTCATCCCTCCAGACTCCTCTGTCCTCCTCCTCCAGACTCCTCTGTCCTCCTCCCTCCAGACTCCTCTGTCCTCCTCCTCCAGACTCCTCTGTCCTCCTCCTCCAGACTCCTCTGTCCTCCTCCAGACTCCTCTGTCCTCCTCCCTCCAGACGCCTCTGTCCTCCTCCCTCCAGACTCCTCTGTCCTCCTCCCTCCAGACTCCTCTGTCCTCCTCCTCCAGACTCCTCTGTCCTCCTCCTCCAGACTCCTCTGTCCTCCTCCTCCAGACTCCTCTGTCCTCCTCCTCCAGACCCCTCTGTCCTCCTCCCTCCAGACTCCTCTGTCCTCCTCCCTCCAGACTCCTCTGTCCTCCTCCTCCAGACTCCTCTGTCCTCCTCCTCCAGACCCCTCTGTCCTCCTCCCTCCAGACTCCTCTGTCCTCCTCCTCCAGACTCCTTTGTCCTCCTCCTCCAGACCCCTCTGTCCTCCTCCCTCCAGACTCCTCTGTCCTCCTCCCTCCAGACTCCTCTGTCCTCTGACATTGGATGCATCATGGATGCTGGAGGGGCGGGACTGGACGCGCCAAAGATTGAACTGGTGAGTGCGGGTCCATAATATTATATGGTCCATCATGTTCAACCTATGTCCCTATTATGTCCCTACTGTGTTGATCCAGAGGAAGGCAACCCCCCCCCAAATGAGGCTGTACCTTTAATGAATAACACAGCCTTAAAGGGGTACTCCCCCCTTAGACATCTTATCCTCTATCCAAAGGAACGCTGGGTGCAGCAGGGAGATCACCGTGGTCCTCAGTGGCGAGAACCCCCCGATCTCCCTGCTGCACCCAGTGTTCGAGAGCATCGGGTGCAGCGCCAGAGGCTTGTGACATCATGGCCACACCTTGCTCGTGACATCATGACCACGCCCCCTCAATGCAAGTCTATCGGAGGGGGCGTTACCGTGACGATAGACTTGCATTGAGGGGGCGTGGCCATGACATCACAAGTGGGACGCGGCCGTGATGTCACAAGCCTTTGCCCCGCATCGCTAGTTATCCGGCACTAGGAGCAAAGTTCGCTCCATGCACCGGATGTCTGGGGTGCCGCTGCCGAGATTGTAGGGGTTCTCAGCGGTGCGGCGCCCACAATCAGACATCTTATCCTCTATCCTTTGGATAGGGGATAAGATGTCTAGGGGCGGAGTTCCCCTTTAAGTAGAATTAAGAGGTTCCCTGAACACATGGATGCCAGTCTCTGACCTCTTGTACCGCGCACCCCTGAGGGCACCGATTGGCTGCTGCGGATGTACAGGCACCTGATGTAAACAAGGGCGATGGAGAGAAGCCCGGAGTGGTGCAGCTTAAAGGGGCACTCCACTGGAAAACCTTTTTTTTTTTTCTTTTGAAATCAACTGATGACAGAAAGTTAAACAGATTTGTAAATTACTTTTATTAAAAGAATCTTAATCCTTTTAGTACTTATCAGCTGCTGTATGCTACACAGGAAGTTATGAAGTTCTTTCCAGTCTGACCTCAGTGTTCTCTGCTGACACCTCTGTCCATCTCAGGAACTGTCCAGAGCAGGAGAGAATGCTAAGGGGATTTGCTCCTGCTCTGGACAGTTCGTGACACGGACAGCAGGTGGCAGCAGAGAGCACTGTGGTCTGACAGAAAGAACCACACAACTTCCTGTGGAGCATACAGGAGCTGATAAGTACTGGAAGGATTAAGATTTTTATATAGAAGTAATTTAACTTTCTGTAGAACTTTCTGTCATCAGTTTTCCAATGGAGTACCCCTTTAATGCGCCAAAGATCTGGTGAATATTTTTATTAATAATTTATTAATATTTATTCATTTATTAATAATTTATTAATATTTTTCTTATTTTATCACAATCCCTAATTTTTAGGTAATTTTGAAATGACGTCTATGACGGGGGAGGATAGTCGGAAGCTCCGGTTTACCGCTCCCCGTTTTATTCTAACGTTTCCTTGAAGTTTAGGAGATGGACCCGACAGACACAAGGGCCCCGAACAGCGACGCTCTTTGTTCTCGCTGGCGCGGTAACGGTTACTAACTAACGGGAAAGTCATTGGAAATGTAGTTGTGGAGAAAAGGGAAAAGTTTCGGCGCTGCAGACGGACGGAGTGTAAAAATATCAGCGCTCTCCAAGATCAACTCCGGGCTGGCGGCGGCTGCGCCTATTAATGCTGGCTGCAGGTTTGTTTTCCTGCGCGGTGGAGAGAAGGCGGCTATTCATACTGTAACAGGTAGCACCAGGGACAGCACAGAGGAACGGAGCGAGGGGGCAAAGGGAGAAGGGGCGTCAGGGGGGAAGTCGGCTGCTTTTCTTTCCAGCCAGTTCTTAAACATACAAAACAGAACATCTATGTGGACAAGAAAGTAAAACACTGGAGCACTCAGCATAATGATTCGCCTCGGAGAGAGATGTTTGATTTATATTATGGCGCCCGGGGGTAACCAGTGACATATGTAACACCACAGTTCATCATGGCCGCAGCGGCGACATGTTTAATGGCCTGGTCCTCCGTGGATCTGAATGTTTGGTTTTGTATTGTTTGGTAAATTGTGTAACTACAACGGTGCTGCTGCGGCTGCAGGATTAATGTTCATCACTATCATATTGTGTAAGAACAACACTGCTGCGGCAGGATACACTTTTATTATCATATTGTGTAAGAACAACGCTGCTGCGGCAGGATACACTTTTATTATCACATTGTGTCATAACAATTCTGCGGCGGCAGGATACACTTTTATCATCATATTGTGTAATAACAACGCTGCTGCGGCTGCAGGATTAATGTTTATCACTATCATATTGTGTAAGAACAACGCTGCTGCGGCGGCAGAATACACTTTTATTATCATATTGTGTAAGAACAACGCTGCTGCGGCAGGATGCACTTTTATTATATTGTGTAAGAAAACGCTGCTGCTGCGGCAGAATACACTTTTATTATCAAATTGTGTAAGAACAACGCTGCTGCGGCAGGATACACTTTTATTATCATATTGTGTAATAACAACGCTGCTGCGGCTGCAGGATTAATGTTTATCACTATCATATTGTGTAAGAACAACGCTGCTGCGGCGGCAGAATACACTTTTATTATCATATTGTGTAAGAACAACGCTGCTGCGGCAGGATACACTTTTATTATATTGTGTAAGAAAACGCTGCTGCTGCGGCAGAATACACTTTTATTATCATATTGTGTAAGAACAATGCTGCTGCGGCAGGATACACTTTTATTATATTGTGTAAGAACAACGCTGCTGCTGCGGCAGAATACATTTTTATTATCATATTGTGTAAGAACAACGCTACTGTGGCAGGATACACTTTTATTATCATATTGTGTCATAACAATGCTGCTGCGGTGGCAAAATACACTTTTATTATCATATTGTGTCATAACAATGCTGCTGCGGCAGAATACACTTTTATTATCATATTGTGTAATAACAACGCTGCTGAAGCACTGAAGCGGCAGGATTAATGTTTATCACTATCATATTGTGTAAGAACAACACTGCTGTGGCAGGATACACTTTTATTATTATCATATTGTGTAAGAAAAACGCTGCTGCGGCGGCAGGATACACTTTTATTATCATATTGTGTAAGAACAACGCTGCTGCGGCGGCAGAATACACTTTTATTATCACATTGTGGAAGAACAACGCTGCTGCGGCAGAATACACTTTTATTATCACATTGTGTAAGAACAACGCTGCTGCGGCAGAATACACTTTTATTATCACATTGTGGAAGAACAACGCTGCTGCGACAGAATACACTTTTATTATTATCATATTGTGTAAGAACAACGCTGCTGCGGCTGCAGGACTAATGTTTATCACTATCATATCGTGTAAGAACAACGCTGCTGCGGCGGGAGAATACACTTTTATTATCATATTGTGTAAGAACAACGCTGCTGCGGCAGGATACACTTTTATTATCATATTGTGTAATAACAACGCTGCTGCGGCTGCAGGATTAATGTTTATCACTATCATATTGTGTAAGAACAACGCTGCTGCGGCGGCAGAATACACTTTTATTATCATATTGTGTAAGAACAACGCTGCTGCGGCAGGATACACTTTTATTATAATATTGTGTAATAACAACGCTGCTGCGGCTGCAGGATTAATGTTTATCACTATCATATTGTGTAAGAACAACGCTGCTGCTGCGGCAGAATACACTTTTATTATCATATTGTGTAAGAACAACGCTGCTGCGGCAGGATACACTTTTATTATATTGTGTAAGAAAATGCTGCTGCTGCGGCAGAATACACTTTTATTATCATATTGTGTAAGAACAATGCTGCTGCGGCAGGATACACTTTTATTATATTGTGTAAGAACAACGCTGCTGCTGCGGCAGAATACATTTTTATTATCATATTGTGTAAGAACAACGCTACTGTGGCAGGATACACTTTTATTATCATATTGTGTCATAACAATGCTGCTGCGGTGGCAAAATACACTTTTATTATCATATTGTGTCATAACAATGCTGCTGCGGCAGAATACACTTTTATTATCATATTGTGTAATAACAACGCTGCTGAAGCACTGAAGCGGCAGGATTAATGTTTATCACTATCATATTGTGTAAGAACAACACTGCTGTGGCAGGATACACTTTTATTATTATCATATTGTGTAAGAAAAACGCTGCTGCGGCGGCAGGATACACTTTTATTATCATATTGTGTAAGAACAACGCTGCTGCGGCGGCAGAATACACTTTTATTACATTGTGGAAGAACAACGCTGCTGCGGCAGAATACACTTTTATTATTATCATATTGTGTAAGAACAATGCTGCTGCGGCAGAATACACTTTTATTATCACATTGTGTAAGAACAACGCTGCTGCGGCAGAATACACTTTTATTATCACATTGTGGAAGAACAACGCTGCTGCGACAGAATACACTTTTATTATTATCATATTGTGTAAGAACAACGCTGCTGCGGCTGCAGGATTAATGTTTATCACTATCATATCGTGTAAGAACAACGCTGCTGCGGCAGGAGAATACACTTTTATTATCATATTGTGTAAGAACAACGCTGCTGCGGCAGGATACACTTTTATTATATTGTGTAAGAAAAACGCTGCTGCTGCGGCAGAATACACTTTTATTATCATATTGTGTAAGAACAACGCTGCTGCGGCAGGATACACTTTTATTATCATATTGTGTAAGAACAACGCTGCTGCGGCTGCAGGATTAATGTTTATCACTATCATATTGTGTAAGAACAACGCTGCTGTGGCAGAATACACTTTTATTATCATATTGTGTCATAACAATGCTGCTGCGGTGGCAGAATACACTTTTATTATCATATTGTGTCATAACAATGCTGCTGCTGCGGCAGAATACACTTTTATTATCATATTGTGTAAGAACAACGCTGCTGCGGCAGGATACACTTTTATTATATTGTGTAAGAACAACGCTGCTGCTGCGGCAGAATACATTTTTATTATCATATTGTGTAAGAACAACGCTACTGCGGCAGGATACACTTTTATTATCATATTGTGTAAGAACAACGCTGCTGCGGCTGCAGGATTAATGTTTATCACTATCATATTGTGTAAGAACAACACTGCTGTGGCAGGATACACTTTTATTATCATATTGTGTAAGAACAACGCTGCTGCGGTGACAGAATACACTTTTATTATCATATTGTGTAATAACAACGCTGCTGAAGCGGCAGGATTAATGTTTATCACTATCATATTGTGTAAGAACAACACTGCTGTGGCAGGATACACTTTTATTATTATCATATTGTGTAAGAAAAATGCTGCTGCGGCGGCAGGATACACTTTTATTATCATATTGTGTAAGAACAACGCTGCTGCGGCGGCAGAATACACTTTTATTATCACATTGTGGAAGAACAACGCTGCTGCGGCAGAATACACTTTTATTATTATCATATTGTGTAAGAACAATGCTGCTGCGGTAGCAGAATACACTTTTATTATCATATTGTGTAAGAACAATGCTGCTGCGGCAGAATACACTTTTATTATTATCATATTGTGTAAGAACAACGCTGCTGCGGCTGCAGGATTAATGTTTATCACTATCATATTGTGTAAGAATAACACTACTGCGGCGGGAGAATACACTTTTATTATCACATTGTGTAAGAACAACGCTGCTGAGGCAGGATACACTTTTATTATATTGTGTAAGAAAAATGCTGCTGCTGCGGCAGAATACACTTTTATTATCATATTGTGTAAGAACAACGCTGCTGCGGCAGGACACACTTTTATTATCATATTGTGTAAGAACAACGCTGCTGCGGCTGCAGGATTAATGTTTATCACTATCATATTGTGTAAGAACAACGCTGCTGTGGCAGAATACACTTTTATTATCATATTGTGTCATAACAATGCTTCTGCGGTGGCAGAATACACTTTTATTATCATATTATGTAATAACAACGCTGCTGAAGCGGCAGGATTAATGTTTATCACTATCATATTGTGTAAGAACAACACTGCTGTGGCAGGATACACTTTTATTATTATCATATTGTGTAAGAAAAACGCTGCTGCGGCGGCAGGATACACTTTTATTATCATATTGTGTAAGAACAACGCTGCTGCGGCGGCAGAATACACTTTTATTATCACATTGTGGAAGAACAATGCTGCTGCGGCAGAATACACTTTTATTATTATCATATTGTGTAAGAACAACGCTGCTGCGGCGGCAGAATACACTTTTATTATCACATTGTGTAAGAACAACGCTGCTGATGCGGCAGGATACACTTTTTATTATCATATTGTGTAAGAACAACGCTGCTGCGGCGGCAGAA
Source organism: Hyla sarda (assembly GCF_029499605.1). NCBI lineage: Eukaryota > Metazoa > Chordata > Amphibia > Anura > Hylidae > Hyla > Hyla sarda. The sequence goes on from NC_079195.1 coordinate 1,377,118, forward strand.
TACACTTTTATTATTATCATATTGTGTAAGAACAACACTGCTGCGGCAGCAGGATACACTTTTATTATTATCATTTTGTGTAAGAACAACGCTGCTGAGGCGGCAGAATACACTTTTATTATTATCATATTATGTAAGAAGAATGCTGCGGTGGCAGCAGGATACACTTTTATTATTATCATATTGTGGAAGAACAATGCTGCTGCGGCAGAAAACACTTATTATTATCATATTGTCACGAATCGGCTGGCTGGAGGTGGATCCTCTGTGCCAGAAAGGGATTGGCGTGGACCGTGTTGGTGGACCGGTTCTAAGTTGCTACTGGTATTCACCAGAGCCCGCCGCAAAGTGGGATGGTCTTGCAGCGGCGGTAGCAACCAGGTCGTATCCACCAGCAACGGCTCAACCTCTCTGACTGCTGAGATAGGCGCGGTACAAGGGATAAGGCAAGAGCAAGGTCGGACGTAGCAGAAGGTCAGGGCAGGCAGCAAGGATCGTAGTCAGGGGCAACGGCAGGAGGTCTGGAACACAGGCTAGGAACACACAAGGGAACGCTTTCACTGGCACAATGGCAACAAGATCCGGCGAGGGAGTGCAGAGGAAGTGAGGTATAAGTAGGGAGTGCACAGGTGATAACACTGATTAGGCCTGCTGCGCCAATCAGTGGCGCAGTGGCCCTTTAAATTGCAGAGACCCGGCGCGCGCGCGCCCTAAGGAGCGGGGCCGCGCGCGTCGGGACAAGACAGACGGGGAACGGGTCAGGTACGGGAGCCGGGACGCGCATCGCGAGCGGGCGCCTCCTGTGTCGCGAATCGCATCCCGGCTGGGAGAGATATTGCAGCGCACCCGGTCAGCAGGTCTGACCGGGGTGCTGCGTATGAGAGGATGTTGCGAGCGCTCCGGGTCCCCGCTCCTCCCCGGCGTAACACATATTGTGTAAGAAGAATGCTGCGGCGGCAGGATACACTGTTATTATTATCATATTGTGTAATAACGCTGCTGAGGCGGCAGAATACACTTTTATTATTATCATATTATGTAAGAAGAATGCTGCGGCGGCAGGATACACTTTTATTATTATCATATTGTGTAATAACAACGCTGCTGAGGCGGCAGAATACACTGTTATTATTATCATATTGTGTAATAACGCTGCTGAGGCGGCAGAATACACTTTTATTATTATCATATTATGTAAGAAGAATGCTGCGGCGGCAGGATACACTTTTATTATTATCATATTGTGTAATAACAACGCTGCTGAGGCGGCAGAATACACTGTTATTATTATCATATTGTGTAAGAAGAATGCTGCGGCGGCAGGATACACTGTTATTATTATCATATTGTGTAATAACAACGCTGCTGCAGTGGCAGGATACACTTTTATTATCATATTGTGTAATAACAACGCTGCTGCGGCGGCAGTATACACTTTTATTATCATATTGTGTAATAACAACGCTGCTGCGGTGGCAGGATACACTTTTATTATCATATTGTGTAATAACAACGCTGCTGCGGCGGCAGGATACACTTTTATTATCATATTGTGTAATAACAACGCTGCTGCGGTGGCAGGATACACTTTTATCATTATCATTTTTTTTTTTTAAACTCCCGGCAATGACTGCTAAAATGAGCGGTCTGTGGAATGGGTCTTTGTGGCAAATCCCTTTAGCAGCAGACGACAAGGTTTCCGGAAGTTCTAAAAGCATATCCAGCCACCGCAACAGCCTTGTGGTTGTTTTCCAACCAGTGTGCCGGGTGCTCCGTGGATCTGGATGGAGGATACCATGTTCGAGTTTGTATTGTCTGGTACATTGTGCTACAATATTGCTGCTGCGGCGGCAGGATACACTTTTATAACTCGTGACGATGACTTTTAAAATGAGAGGTCTGCAGAGTCGCCAGCTGACACACCCATGGGACTTCTGGCAAATCCTTAGATCACTCCTTTAAGCAGCAGACGACGGGGTTGACGAGGGTTTAACAAGTGTATCCTGCCGCCGCATTAACATAGTAGTTGTTTCCCAAGCGGGGTTGCCGAGGGTTTAACAAGTGTATCCTGCTGCCGCATTAACATAGTAGTTGTTTCCCAAGTAGGGTGAAAATATGTATAGAAAATTTATTGAAAACATACAACGCGTTTCTTGGCCATTCTGGTTCCATCCTCAGGTATCTGAGTAAGGAGTCAAAACAGCCAAGAAATGCGTTGTACGCTTTAAAACCTTTTTCTATCAACCATATCAGATTTTTACAATGCTTTGTTCCCTCAAGGGTCTATTCACATGGCAGATTTTCCGCATGGGGAATTCCGTCTCAAATTAAAGCCCATAGACTTCTATGGGATTCCGCACTCCCATTCACACTTCTGAATTTCCGCAAGCAGAATCCCTTAGAAGTCTATGAGGGAATTCAGAAGTGTGAATGGGAGTGCAGAATCCCATAGAAGTCTAAGAGGGAATTCAGAAGTGTGAATGGGAGTGCAGAATCCCATAGAAGTCTAAGAGGGAATTCAGAAGTGTGAATGGGAGTGCGGAATCCCATAGAAGTCTAAGAGGGTATTCAGAAGTGTGAATGGGAGTGCGGAATCCCATAGAAGTCTAAGAGGGAATTCAGAAGTGTGAATGGGAGTGCGGAATCCAATAGAAGTCTATGGGCTTTAATTCGAGATGGAATTCCCCAACCGTAAAATTCTTCCGTGTGACTAGACCCTTAGACTCCTCTGGCGGTGGATTATTTGCCATAGAACAAAAGGATGAGACAGTTTAATTTCAATCTGCCTGATCCTTCTCTCCCCAACATCAACTGTCAGGGAAGAGTCAAGAGACTTGACTCCCATTTGGAGGAATTGATCAGTGGGCGTCTGGGACCTCTACTGATCATGAGAACAGAGGGGGGTGTTCCCCATGGAACAAGTGGCAGTGCTCATGGTTGGCCACTAGTCTGTTCACTCCAAACATGGCCAAGCACTATCTATGAATGGAGCAGTAGTTGAGTATGTGTGTGGTTTGTTAACATTTGACCTCCGTTCCCATGATTGGTGGGGGTCCCAGCTTTCGGTACTGTATAACCTACCCAGGGGAGTGACTCAACATGGGGTTACATTAGGGCTGGTGCAAGGATTTTTGCCACCCTAGACAAAAGCTAATTTTGCTTCCCCCTCGGCTCCAGCCTTTGGCCCCGCCCTTTGACACGCCCACCTTACTTCTGGGTTGACACACTGTAACAAACCTCCTCCTTATGTTGCTGGCTGAGCAAATGATCTGGATGCTTGTTGTCTTTCTTGCAGTAGGCAGACCGGCGCCCCCCATCAAGAGGGCGCTCTAGGCGGCCGCCTATTTTGCCTATAGGGAGAGCTGGCCCCGGGTTACATGACAAATTATGGGGAGATCCTCACACACCGGGGACAGAAGGGCAGAGACAACATCCTGACCGGGGGATGAATCCAGAAGGATCTGACTTGTGGATCCCTGTCCTGGGATCTGCTCGGAGGACGGTGCGCCGGGGCTCCGGTGGGATCTTCATGGAGTTATCCCGTGTTGGACGCCTCTTTCTGGTGTCTTTATGGGTTTGTAAATAGATTAGTACCTCATAATAGCTGAAGCCAGGAGTTGTGTTTGGCTCCTGCAGGACCTGGTATGAACATGGTGGAGAGCGGGGCCCCGAAGAGGTGACAAACCTCATGGCGTTGGCATCAAGACGGAGGCCACACGTGGACTGATCCCACCGCTTGACCTAAGTGTCGGGTGACGCAATAATCCTCCAGTTTGGCCACTTGCGGTGAAGATTATTATTATGGAAACAGGAAGAAGGGCCCGGCGGACGTGGGCGAGGAGCCCGGTCCCTGCAGTAATAAAGCGACAAACAATCAGCAGGTTTCCTATAAAGAGGAATTTTATTGCAGCAACAAAGAAAAAAGTGAAAATCAAAAACATAATTAGAGTGTGGACGTGTTATCAGTGACACCAAACTTCATCAGGGGCACATCAGCGTAATGGTTGTCATCCAATGGGCTGTAATTGTAAGACTGAGAAGAATTTCTAGATACATTGTATATAGTGACGGGGGTGAAGACTTTCTGGATACATTGTAAATAGTGACCGGGGGTGAAGACTTTCTGGATACATTGTATATAGTGATCGGGGGTGAAGACTTTCTGGATACATTGTATATAGTGATCGGGGGTGAAAACTTTCTGGATACATTGTATATAGTGACCGGGGGTGAAGACTTTCTGGATACATTGTATATAGTGACCGGGGGTGAAGACTTTCTGTATACATTGTATATAGTGATCGGGGGTGAAGACTTTCTGTATACATTGTATATAGTGACCGGGGGTGAAGACTTTCTGGAAACATTGTATATAGTGATCGGGGGTGAAGACTTTCTGGATACATTGTATATAGTGACCGGGGGTGAAGACTTTCTGTATACATTGTATATAGTGATCGGGGGTGAAGACTTTCTGTATACATTGTATATAGTGACCGGGGGTGAAGACTTTCTGGAAACATTGTATATAGTGATCGGGGGTGAAGACTTTCTGGAAACATTGTATATAGTGATTGGGGGTGAAGACTTTCTGGATACATTGTATATAGTGACCGGGGATGAAGACTTTCTGGATACATTATATATAGTGACCGGGGGTGAAGATTCTCTGGAAACATTGTATATAGTGACCAGGGGTGACGACTTTCTGTATACATTGTATATAGTGACCGGGGGTGAAGACTTTCTGGATACATTGTATATAGTGACTGGGGGTGAAGACTTTCTGGATACATTATATATAGTGATCGGGGGTGAAGACTTTCTGTATACATTGTATATAGTGATCGGGGGTGAAGACTTTCTGTATACATTGTATATAGTGACCGGGGGTGAAGACTTTCTGGAAACATTGTATATAGTGATCGGGGGTGAAGACTTTCTGGATACATTGTATATAGTGACCGGGGATGAAGACTTTCTGGATACATTATATATAGTGACCGGGGGTGACGACTTTCTGGATACATTGTATATAGTGACCGGGGGTGAAGACTTTCTGGATACATTGTATATAGTGACTGGGGGTGAAGACTTTCTGGATACATTATATATAGTGATCGGGAGTGAAGACTTTCTGTATACATTGTATATAGTGACCGGGGGTGAAGACTTTCTGGATACATTGTATATAGTGACCGGGGGTGAAGACTTTCTGGATACATTGTATATAGTGACTGGGGGTGAATACTTTCTGGATACATTGTATATAGTGACCGGGGGTGAAGACTTTCTGGATACATTGTATATAGTGACCGGGATTGAAGACTTTCTGGATACATTGTATATAGTGACCGGGGGTGAAGACTTTCTGGATACATTGTATATAGTGATCGGAGGTGAAGACTTTCTGGATACATTGTATATAGTGACCGGGGGTGAAGACTTCCTGGATACATTGTATATAGTGACCGGGGGTGAAGACTTTCTGGATACATTGTATATAGTGACCGGGGGTGAAGACTTTCTGGATACATTGTATATAGTGACGGGGGGGTGAAGACTTTCTGGATACATTGTATATAGCGACCAGAGGTGAAGACTTTCTGGATACATTGTATATAGTGACCGGGGGTGAAGACTTTCTGGATACATTGTATATAGTTACCAGGGGTGAAGACTTTCTGGATACATTGTATATAGTGACCGGGGGTGAAGACTTTCTGGATACATTGTATATAGCGACCAGAGGTGAAGACTTTCTGGATACATTGTATATAGTGACCGGGGGTGAAGACTTTCTGGATACATTGTATATAGTGACCGGGGGTGAAGATTCTCTGGATACATTGTATATAGTGATCGGGGGTGAAGACTTCCTGGATACATTGTATATAGTGACAGGGGGGTGAAGAATTTCTGGATACATTGTATATAGTGACCAGAGGTGAAGACTTTCTGGATACATTGTATATAGTGACCGGGGGTGAAGACTTTCTGGATACATTGTATATAGTGACCGGGATTGAAGACTTTCTGGATACATTGTATATAGTGACTGGGGGTGAAGACTTTCTGGATACACTGGATATAGTGACCGCGGGGGTGAAGATTCTCTGGATACATTGTATATAGTGATCGGGGGTGAAGACTTCCTGGATACATTGTATATAGTGACAGGGGGGTGAAGACTTTCTGGATACATTGTATATAGTGACTGGGGGTGAAGATTTCCTGGATACATTGTATACAGTGACAGGGGGGTGAAGACTTTCTGGATACATTGTATATAGTGACCGGGGATGAAGATTCTCTGGATACATTGTATATAGTTACCAGGGGTGAAGACTTTCTGGATACACTGGATATAGTGACCGGGGGTGAAGATTCTCTGGATACATTGTATATAGTGACCGGGGGTGAACACTTTCTGGATACATTGTATATAGTGACCGGGGGTGAAGACTTTCTGGATACATTGTATATAGTGATCGGGGGTGAAGACTTTCTGGATAAATTGTATATAGTGACCGGGGGTGAAGACTTTCTGGATACATTGTATATAGTGATCGGGGGTGAAGACTTTCTGTATACATTGTATATAGTGACTGGGGGTGAAGACTTTCTGAATACATTGTATATAGTGACCGGGGATGAAGACTTTCTGGATACATTGTATATAGTGATCGGGGGGAAGACTTTCTGGATACATTGTATATAGTGACAGGGGGTGAAGAGACTTTCTGGATACATTGTATATAGTGACTGGGGGTGAAGACTTTCTGGATACATTGTATATAGTGACTGGGGGTGAAGATTCTCTGGATACATTGTATATAGTGATCGGGGGTGAAGACTTTCTGAATACATTGTATATAGTGACCGGGGGTGAAGACTTTCTGGACACTTGTATATAGTGACTGGGGGTGAAGACTTTCTGGATACATTGTATATAGTGACTGGGGGGTAAAGACTTTCTGGATACATTGTATATAGTGATCGGGGGGTGAACACTTTCTGGATACATTGTATATAGTGATCGGGGGTGAAGACTCTCTGGATACATTGGATATAGTGATCGGGGGTGAAGACTTTCTGGATACATTGTATATAGTGACCGGGGGTGAAGACTTTCTGGATACATTGTATATAGTGACCAGGGGTGAAGACTTTCTGGATACATTGTATATAGTGACCAGGGGTGAAGACTTTCTGGATACATTGTATATAGTGATCGGGGGTGAAGACTTCCTGGATACATTGTATATAGTGACAGGGGGGTGAAGACTTTCTGGATACATTGTATATAGTGACCGGGGGTGAAGACTTTCTGGATACATTGCATATAGTGACCACAGGTGAAGACTTTCTGGATACATTGTATATAGTGACTGGGGGTGAAAACTTCCTTGATACATTGTATATAGTGACAGGGGGGGGTGAAGACTTTCTGGATACATTGTATATAGTGACTGGGGGTGAATACTTTCTGGATACATTGTATATAGTGATCGGGGGTGAAGACTTTCTGGATACATTGTATATAGTGACCGGGGGTGAAGACTTTCTGGATACATTGTATATAGTGATCGGGGGGTGAAGACTTTCTGGATACATTGTATATAGTGATCGGGGTGAAGACTTTCTGGATACATTGTATATAGTGACTGGGGGTGAAGACTTTCTAGATACATTGAAAATAGTGATCGGAGGTGAAGACTTTCTAGATACATTGTATATAGTGACCGGGGGTGAAAACTTTCTGGATACATTGTATACAGTGATTGGGGGTGAAGACTTTCTAGATACATTGTATATAGTGACTGGGGGTGAAGACTTTCTGGATACATTGGATATAGTGACCGGGGGTTGAAGACTTTCTAGATACATTTTATATTGTGACTGGGGGTGAAGACTTTCTGGATACATTGTATATAGTGACCGGGTGTGAAGACTTTCTGGATACATTGTATATAGTGACCGGAGGTGAAGACTTTCTGGATACATTGTATATATTGACCGGGGGTGAAGACTTTCTAAATACATTGTATATAGTGACCGGGAGTGAAGACTTTCTGGATGCATTGTATATAGTGACTGGGGGTGAAGACTTTCTGGATGCATTGTATATAGTGACCGGGAGTAAAGACTTTCTGGATGCATTGTATATAGTGACTGGGGGTGAAGACTTTCTGGATACATTGTATATAGTGACCGGGGGATGAAGACTTTCTGGATACATTGTATATAGTGACTGGGTATGAAGACTTTCTGGATACATTGTATATAGTGACTGGGGGGGGGGGTGAAGACTTTCTGGATACATTGTATATAGTGATCAGGGGGTGAAGACTTTCTGGATACATTGTATATAGTGATGGGGGGGGAAAGACTTTCTGGATACATTGTATATAGTGACCAGGGTGAAGACTTTCTGGATAGATTGTATATAATGATCGGGGGTGAAGACTTTCTGGATACATTGTATATAGTGACCGGGGATGGAGACTTTCTGGATACATTGTATATAGTGACTGGGTATGAAGACTTTATGGATACATTGTATATAGTGACCGGGGATGGAGACTTTCTGGATACATTGTATATAATGACTGGGTATGAAGACTTTCTGGATACATTGTATATAGTGACCGGGGGTGAAGACTTTCTGGATACATTGTATATAGTGACCGGTGGTGAAGACTTTCTGGATACATTGTATATAGTGACCGGGGATGGAGACTTTCTGGATACATTGTATATAGTGACTGGGGGGGGGGGGTGAAGACTTTCTGGTATATAGTGACTGGGGGTGAAGACTTTCTGGATACATTGTATATAGTGACTGGGGGTGAAGACTTTCTGGATACATTGTATATAGTGACTGGGGGTGAAGACTTTCTGGATACATTGTATATAGTGACCGAGGGTGAAGACTTTCTAGATACATTGTATATAGTGACTGGGGGGTGAAGACTTTCTGGATAGATTGTATATAATGATCGGGGGTGAAGACTTTCTGGATACATTGTATATAGTGACCGGGGATGGAGACTTTCTGGATACATTGTATATAGTGACCGGGGGGTGAAGACTTTCTGGATACATTGTATATAGTGACCGGGGTGAAGACTTTCTGGATAGATTGTATATAATGATCGGGGGTGAAGACTTTCTGGATACATTGTATATAGTGACCGGGGATGGAGACTTTCTGGATACATTGTATATAGTGACTGGGTATGAAGAGTTTATGGATACATTGTATATAGTGACCGGGGGTGAAGACTTTCTGGATACATTGAATATAGTGACCGGTGGTGAAGACTTTCTGGATACATTGTATATAGTGACGGGGGGGGGGGGGTGTATGTGAAGACTTTCTCGATACATTGTATATAGTGACTGGGGGTGAAGACTTTCTGGATACATTGTATATAGTGACTGGGGGTGAAGACTTTCTGGATACATTGTATATAGTGACTGGGGGGGGGTGAAAACTTTCTGGATACATTGTATATAGTGACTGGGGGGGTGAAGACTTTCTGGATACATTGTATATGGTGATTGGGGGATGAAGACTTTCTGGATACATTGTATATAGTGACCGGGGGTGAAGACTTTCTGGATACATTGTATATAGTGACTGGGGGGGGGTGAAGACTTTCTGGATACATTGTATATAGTGACTGGGGGGGTGAAGACTTTCTGGATACATTGTATATGGTGATTGGGGGATGAAGACTTTCTGGATACATTGTATATAGTGACCGGGGGTGAAGACTTTCTGGAAACATTGTATATAGTGACCGGGGAATGAAGACTTTCTGGATACATTGTATATAGTGACCGGGGGATGAAGACTTTCTGGATACATTGTATATAGTGACCGGGGGATGAAGACTTTCTGGATACACTGTATATAGGGACTGGGTATGAAGACTTTCTGGATACATTGTATATAGTGACCGGGGGATGAAGACTTTCTGGATACATTGTATATAGGGACTGGGTATGAAGACTTTCTGGATACATTGTATATATTGACTGGGGGGAGGTGAAGACTTTCTGGATACATTGTATATAGTGACCGGGGGTGAAGACTTTCTGGATACATTGTATATAGTGACCGGGGGTGAAGACTTTCTGGAAACATTGTATATAGTGACCGGGGAATGAAGACTTTCTGGATACATTGTATATAGTGACCGGGGGATGAAGACTTTCTGGATACATTGTATATAGTGACCGGGGGATGAAGACTTTCTGGATACATTGTATATAGGGACTGGGTATGAAGACTTTCTGGATACATTGTATATATTGACTGGGGGGGGGGGGGTGAAGACTTTCTAAATACATTGTATATAGTGACCGGGAGTGAAGACTTTCTGGATGCATTGTATATAGTGACTGGGGGTGAAGACTTTCTGGATGCATTGTATATAGTGACCGGGAGTAAAGACTTTCTGGATGCATTGTATATAGTGACTGGGGGTGAAGACTTTCTGGATACATTGTATATAGTGACCGGGGGATGAAGACTTTCTGGATACATTGTATATAGTGACTGGGTATGAAGACTTTCTGGATACATTGTATATAGTGACTGGGGGGGGGTGAAGACTTTCTGGATACATTGTATATAGTGATCAGGGGGTGAAGACTTTCTGGATACATTGTATATAGTGATGGGGGGGGAAAGACTTTCTGGATACATTGTATATAGTGACCAGGGTGAAGACTTTCTGGATAGATTGTATATAATGATCGGGGGTGAAGACTTTCTGGATACATTGTATATAGTGACCGGGGATGGAGACTTTCTGGATACATTGTATAAAGTGACCGGGGGTGAAGACTTTCTGGATACATTGTATATAGTGACCGGTGGTGAAGACTTTCTGGATACATTGTATATAGTGACCGGGGATGGAGACTTTCTGGATACATTGTATATTGTGACTGGGGGGGGGGTGAAGACTTTCTCGATACATTGTATATAGTGACTGGTGGTGAAGACTTTCTGGATACATTGTATATAGTGACTGGGGGTGAAGACTTTCTGGATACATTGTATATAGTGACTGGGGGTGAAGACTTTCTGGATACATTGTATATAGTGATGGGGGGGTGAAGACTTTCTGGATACATTGTATATAGTGACTGGGGGGTGAAGACTTTCTGGTTACATTGTATATAGTGACTGGGGGTGAATACTTTCTGGATAGATTGTATATAGTGACCGGGGATGGAGACTTTCTGGATACATTGTATATAGTGACCGGGGGGTGAAGACTTTCTGGATACATTGTATATAGTGACCGGGGTGAAGACTTTCTGGATAGATTGTATATAATGATCGGGGGTGAAGACTTTCTGGATACATTGTATATAGTGACCGGGGATGGAGACTTTCTGGATACATTGTATATAGTGACTGGGTATGAAGAGTTTATGGATACATTGTATATAGTGACCGGGGGTGAAGACTTTCTGGATACATTGTATATAGTGACCGGTGGTGAAGACTTTCTGGATACATTGTATTTAGTGACCGGGGATGGAGACTTTCTGGATACATTGTATATAGTGACGGGGGGGGGGGGGTGTGTGAAGACTTTCTCGATACATTGTATATAGTGACTGGGGGTGAAGACTTTCTGGATACATTGTATATAGTGACTGGGGGTGAAGACTTTCTGGATACATTGTATATAGTGACTGGGGGGGGGTGAAAACTTTCTGGATACATTGTATATAGTGACTGGGGGGGTGAAGACTTTTTGGATACATTGTATATGGTGATTGGGGGATGAAGACTTTCTGGATACATTGTATATAGTGACCGGGGGTGAAGTCTTTCTGGATACATTGTATATAGTGACTGGGGGGGGGGTGAAGACTTTCTGGATACATTGTATATAGTGACTGGGGGGGTGAAGACTTTCTGGATACATTGTATATGGTGATTGGGGGATGAAGACTTTCTGGATACATTGTATATAGTGACCGGGGGTGAAGTCTTTCTGGAAACATTGTATATAGTGACCGGGGGTGAAGACTTTCTGGATACATTGTATATAGTGACTGGGGGGGTGAAGACTTTCTGGATACATTGTATATAGTGACTGGGGGGGTGAAGACTTTCTGGATACATTGTATATGGTGATTGGGGGATGAAGACTTTCTGGATACATTGTATATAGTGATCGGGGGTGAAGACTTTCTGGATACATTGTATATAGTGACCGGGGGATGAAGACTTTCTGGATACATTGTATATAGTGACCGGGGGATGAAGACTTTCTGGATACACTGTATATAGGGACTGGGTATGAAGACCTTCTGGATACATTGTATATAGTGACCGGGGGATGAAGACTTTCTGGATACATTGTATATAGGGACTGGGTATGAAGACTTTCTGGATACATTGTATATATTGACTGGGGGGAGGTGAAGACTTTCTGGATACATTGTATATAGTGACCGGGGGGGGGGGGGGTGAAGACTTTCTAGATACATTGTATATAGCGACTGGGGGTGAAGACTTTCTGGATACATTGTATATAGTAGTGGGGGGGGGGTGAAGACTTTCTGTATACATGGTATATAGGTATGGGGGTGTGTGAAGACTTTCTGGATACATTGTATATAGTGACCGGGGATGAAGACTTTCTGGATACCTTGTATATAGTGACAGGGGGGTGAAGACTTTTTGGATACATTGTATATAATGACGGGGGGAGGAGAAGACTTTCTGGATACATTGTATATAGTGACTGGGGGTGAAGACTTTCTGGATACATTGTATATAGTGACCGGGGGTGAAGCCTTTCTGGATACATTGTATATAGTGACCGGGGGTGAAGACTTTCTGGATACATTGTATATAGTGCTCGGGGGTGAAGACTTTCTGGATACATTGTATATAGTGACCGGGGCTGAAGACTTTCTGGATACATTGTATATAGTGACCGAGGGATGGAGACTTTTTGGATACATTGTATATAGTGATCGGGGGTGAAGACTTTCTGGATACATTGTATATAGTGACCGGGGGTGAAGACTTTCTGGATACATTGTATATAGTGACAAGGGGTGAAGACTTTCTGGATACATTGTATATAGTGACTGGGGGGGGGGGGTGAAGACTTTCTGGATACATTGTATATAGTGACTGGGGGGGGTGAAGACTTTCTGGATACATTGTATATAGTGACTGGGGTTGAAGACTTTCTGGATACATTGTATATAGTGACCGGGGGTGAAGACTTTCTGGATACATTGTATATAGTGACCGGGAATGAAGACTTTCTGGATACATTGTATATAGTGACCGGGGGTGAAGACTTTCTGGATACATTGTATATAGTGACTGGGGGGGGGTGAAGACTTTCTGAATACATTGTATATAGTGACCGGGGGTGAAGACTTTCTGGATACATTGTATATAGTGACCGGGAATGAAGACTTTCTGGATACATTGTATATAGTGACCGGGGGTGAAGACTTTCTGGATACATTGTATATAGTGACTGGGGGGGGTGAAGACTTTCTGAATACATTGTATATAGTGACCGGGGGTGAAGACTTTCTGGATACATTGTATATAGTGACTGGGGGGGTGAAGACTTTCTGGATACATTGTATATAGTGACCGGGGGTGAAGACTTTGTGGATACATTGTATATAGTGACTGGGGGTGAAGACTTTCTGGATACATTGTATATAGTGACCGGAGATAAAGACTTTTTGGATACATTGTATATAGTGACCGAGGGGGGGGGTGTGTGTGTGAAGACTTTCTGGATACATTGTATATAGTGACCGGGGGGGGGGGGGTGAAGACTTTCTGGATACATTGTATATAGTGATCGGGGATGAAGGCTTCTGGATACATTGTATATAGTGACCGGGGGTGAAGACTTTCTGGATACATTGTATATAGTGACCGGGGGATGAAGACTTTCTGGATACATTGTATATATTGACTGGGGGGGTGAAGACTTTCTGGATACATTGTATATAGTGACCGGGGGATGAAGACTTTCTGGATACATTGTATATAGTGATCGGGGATGAAGGCTTCTGGATACATTGTATATAGTGACCGGGGGTGAAGACTTTCTGGATACATTGTATATAGTGACCGGGGGATGAAGACTTTCTGGATACATTGTATATATTGACTGGGGGGGATGAAGACTTTCTGGATACATTGTATATAGTGACCGGGGGATGAAGACTTTCTGGATACAATGTATATAGTGACCGGGGGATGAAGACTTTCTGGATACATTGTATATATTGACTGGGGGGGTGAAGTCTTTCTGGATACATTGTATATAGTGACCGGGGATGAAGACTTTCTGGATACATTGTATATAGTGACCGGGGGTGAAGACTTTCTGGATACATTTTATATAGTGACCGGGGGATGAAGACTTTCTGGATACATTGTATATAGGGACTGGGTATGAAGACTTTCTGGATACATTGTATATATTGACTGGGGGGAGGTGAAGACTTTCTGGATACATTGTGTATAGTGACGGGGGGGGTGAAGACTTTCTAGATACATTGTATATAGCGACTGGGGGTGAAGACTTTCTGGATACATTGTATATAGTAGTGGGGGGGGGGGGGGTGAAGACTTTCTGTATACATGGTATATAGTGATGGGGGGGGGGTGTGAAGACTTTCTGGATACATTGTATATAGTGACCGGGGATGAAGACTTTCTGGATACCTTGTATATAGTGACCGGGGGTGAAGACTTTTTGGATACATTGTATATAATGACGGGGGGAGGAGAAGACTTTCTGGATACATTGTATATAGTGACTGGGGGTGAAGACTTTCTGGATACATTGTATATAGTGACCGGGGAATGAAGACTTTCTGGATACATTGTATATAGTGACCGGGGGATGAAGACTTTCTGGATACATTGTATATAGTGACCGGGGGTGAAGACTTTCTGGAAACATTGTATATAAGGACCGGGGAATGAAGACTTTCTGGATACATTGTATATAGTGACCGGGGGATGAAGACTTTCTGGATACATTGTATATAGTGACCGGGGGATGAAGACTTTCTTGATACATTGTATATATTGACTGGGGGGTGAAGACTTTCTGGAAACATTGTATATAAGGACCGGGGAATGAAGACTTTCTGGATACATTGTATATAGTGACCGGGGGATGAAGACTTTCTGGATACATTGTATATAGTGACCGGGGGTGAAGACTTTCTGGAAACATTGTATATAAGGACCGGGGAATGAAGACTTTCTGGATACATTGTATATAGTGACCGGGGGATGAAGACTTTCTGGATACATTGTATATAGTGACCGGGGGATGAAGACTTTCTTGATACATTGTATATATTGACTGGGGGGGGTTGAAGACTTTCTGAATACATTGTATATAGTGACTGGGGGATGAAGACTTTCTGGATACATTGTATATAGTGACCGGGGGATGAAGACTTTCTGGATACATTGTATATATTGACTGGGGGGGGTGAAGACTTTCTGGATACATTGTATATAGTGACCGGGGGATGAAGACTTTCTGGATACATTGTATATAGTGACCGGGGGATGAAGACTTTCTGGATACATTGTATATATTGACTGGGGGGGTGAAGACTTTCTGGATACATTTTATATAGTGACCGGGGATGAAGATTTTCTGGATACATTGTATATAGTGACTGGGGGATGAAGACTTTCTGGATACATTGTATATAGTGACCAGGGGATGAAGACTTTCTGGATACATTGTATATAGGGACTGGGTATGAAGACTTTCTGGATACACTGTATATATTGACTGGGGGGAGGTGAAGACTTTCTGGATACATTGTATATAGTGACGGGGGGGTGAAGACTTTCTAGATACATTGTATATAGCGACTGGGGGTGAAGACTTTCTGGATACATTGTATATAGTAGTGGGGGGGGTGAAGACTTTCTGTATACATGGTATATAGTGATGGGGGGGGGGTGTGTGAAGACTTTCTGGATACATTGTATATAGTGACAAGGGGTGAAGACTTTCTGGATACATTGTATATAGTGACTGGGGGGGGGGTGAAGACTTTCTGGATACATTGTATATAGTGACTGGGGGGTGAAGACTTTCTGGATACATTGTATATAGTGACTGGGGTTGAAGACTTTCTGGATACATTGTATATAGTGATCGGGGGTGAAGACTTTCTGGATACATTGTATATAGTGACTGGGGGGGGGGTGAAGACTTTCTGGATACATTGTATATAGTGACTGGGGGGGGTGAAGACTTTCTGAATACATTGTATATAGTGACCGGGGGTGAAGACTTTCTGGATACATTGTATATAGTGACTGGGGGGGGTGAAGACTTTCTGGATACATTGTATATAGTGACCGGGGGTGAAGACTTTGTGGATACATTGTATATAGTGACCGGGGGTGAAGACTTTTTGGATACATTTTATATGGTGACTGGGGGGGTGAAGACTTTCTGGATACATTGTATATAGTGACCGGGGTGTGTGTGTGTGAAGACTTTCTGGATACATTGTATATAGTGACCGGGGGGGGGGGTGAAGACTTTCTGGATACATTGTATATAGTGACCGGGGGGGGGGGGGGGGTGAAGACTTTCTGGATACATTGTATATAGTGATCGGGGATGAAGGCTTCTGGATACATTGTATATAGTGACCGGGGATGAAGACTTTCTGGATACATTGTATATGGTGACCAGGGGATGAAGACTTTCTGGATACATTGTATATAGTGACCGGGGGTGAAGACTTTCTGGAAACATTGTATATAGTGACCGGGGAATGAAAACTTTCTGGATACATTGTATATAGTGACCGGGGGTGAAGACTTTCTGGATACATTGTGTATAGTGATCGGGGGTGAAGACTTTCTGGATACATTGTATATAGTGACCGGGGGTGAAGACTTTCTGGATACTTTGAATATAGTGACCGGGGGATGAAGACTTTCTGGATATATTGTATATATTGACTGGGGGGGGGGGGTGAAGACTTTCTGGATACATTGTACATAGTGACTGGGGGATGAAGACTTTTTGGATACATTGTATATAGTGACCGGGGATGAAGACTTTCTGGATACATTGTATATATTGACTGGGGGTGAAGACTTTCTGGATACATTTTATATAGTGACCGGGGATGAAGACTTTCTGGATACATTGTATATATTGACTGGGGGGGGGGGGTGAAGGCTTTCTGGATACATTGTATATAGTGACCGGGGATGAAGACTTTTTGGATACATTGAATATAGCGACGGGGGTGAAGACTTTCTGGATACATTGTATATAGTGATCGAGGGTTAAGACTTTCTGGATACATTGTATATAGTGACCACGGGTGAAGACTTTCTGGATACATTGTATATAGTTACCGGGGGGGGGGGGGTGAAAACTTTCTGGATACATTGTATATAGTGACTGGGTATGAAGACTTTCTGGATACATTGTATATATTGACTGGGGGGGGTGAAGACTTTTTGGATGCATTGTATATAGTGACCGGGGGGGGGGGGGGTGAAGACTTTCTGGATACATTGTATATAGTGACCGGGGGTGAAGACTTTCTGGATACATTTATTATAGCGACGGGGGTGAAGACTTTGTGGATACATTGTATATAGTGACCGGGGATGAAGACTTTCTGGATACATTGTATATAGTGACCGGGGAATGAAGACTTTTTGGATACATTGTATATAGTGACTGGGTATGAAGACTTTCTGGATACATTGTATATAGTGACCAGGGATGAAGACTTTCTGGATACATTGTATATAGTGACTGGGGTGTGTGTGTGTGAAGACTTTCTGGATACATTGTATATAGTGACCGGGGGGGGGGGGGGTCAAGACTTTCTGGATACATTGTATATAGTGATCGGGGATGAAGGCTTCTGGATACATTGTATATAGTGACCGGGGATGAAGACTTTCTGGATACATTGTATATAGTGATCGGGAATGAAGACTTTCTGGATACATTGTATATAGTGATCGGGAATGAAGACTTTCTGGATACATTGTATATAGTGACCGGGGGATGAAGACTTTCTGGATACATTGTATATAGTGACTGGGGGTGAAGACTTTCTGAATACATTGTATATAGTGACTGGGTATAAAGACTTTCTGTATACATTGTATATAGTGACCGGGGGTGAAGACTTTCTGGATACTTTGAATATAGTGACCGGGGGATGAAGACTTTCTGGATACATTGTATATATTGACTGGGGGGGGGGGGGTGAAGACTTTCTGGATACATTGTACATAGTGACTGGGGGATGAAGACTTTTTGGATACATTGTATATAGTGACCGGGGATGAAGACTTTCTGGATACATTGTATATAGTTACTGGGTATGAAGACTTTCTGGATACATTGTATATATTGACTGGGGGTGTGTGAAGACTTCCTGGATACATTGTATATAGTGACCGGGGGGTGAAGACTTTCTGGATACATTGTATATAGTGACCAGGGATGAAGACTTTCTGGATACATTGTATATAGTGACCAGGGATGAAGACTTTCTGGATACATTGTATATAGTGACCGGGGGATGAAGACTTTCTGGATACATTGTATATAGTGACCGGGGGGGGGGGGGGGGGTGAAGACTTTCTGGATACATTGTATATAGTGATCGGGGATGAAGGCTTCTGGATACATTGTATATAGTGACCGGGGGTGAAGACTTTCTGGATACATTGTATATGGTGACCAGGGGATGAAGACTTTCTGGATACATTGTATATAGTGACCGGGGGTGAAGACTTTCTGGAAACATTGTATATAGTGACCGGGGAATGAAGACTTTCTGGATACATTGTATATAGTGACCGGGGGATGAAGACTTTCTGGATACATTGTATATAGTGACTGGGGGTGAAGACTTTCTGGATACATTGTATATAGTGACTGGGTATAAAGACTTTCTGTATACATTTTATATAGTGACCGGGGGTGAAGACTTTCTGGATACTTTGAATATAGTGACCGGGGGATGAAGACTTTCTGGATACATTGTATATATTGACTGGGGGGGGGGGGGTGAAGACTTTCTGGATACATTGTACATAGTGACTGGGGGATGAAGACTTTTTGGATACATTGTATATAGTGACCGGGGATGAAGACTTTCTGGATACATTGTATATATTGACTGGGGGTGAAGACTTTCTGGATACATTTTATATAGTGACCGGGGATGAAGACTTTCTGGATACATTGTATATAGTGACCGGGGGATGAAGACTTTTTGGATACATTGAATATAGCGACGGGGGTGAAGACTTTCTGGATACATTGTATATAGTGACCGGGGGGTGAAGACTTTTTGGATACATTGTATATAGGGACCGGGGGTGAAGACTTTCTGGATACATTGTATATAGTGACCGGGGGATGAAGACTTTTTGGATACATTGAATATAGCGACGGGGGTGAAGACTTTGTGGATACATTGTATATAGTGACCGGGTGTGAAGACTTTCTGGATACATTGTATATAGTGACCGGGGGTGAAGACTTTCTGGATACATTGTATATAGTGACTGGGGGGAGGGGAAGACTTTCTGGATACATTGTATATAGTGACCGGGGGTGAAGACTTTCTGGATACATTGTATATAGTGACCGGGGGTGAAGACTTTCTGGATACATTGTATATAGTGACCGGGGGATGAAGACTTTCTGGATACATTGTATATAGTGATCGGGGGTGAAGACTTTCTGGATACATTGTATATAGTGACCACGGGTGAAGACTTTCTGGATACATTGTATATAGTGACCGGGGGGGGTGAAAACTTTCTGGATACATTGTATATAGTGACTGGGTATGAAGACTTTCTGGATACATTGTATATATTGACTGGGGGGGGGTGAAGACTTTTTGGATGCATTGTATATAGTGTCCACGGGTGAAGACTTTCTGGATACATTGTATATAGTGACCGGGGGGGGGTGAAGACTTTCTGGATACATTGTATATAGTGACCGGGGGTGAAGACTTTCTGGATACATTTAATATAGCGACGAGGGTGAAGACTTTGTGGATACATTGTATATAGTGACCGGGGATGAAGACTTTTTGGATACATTGTATATAGTGACCACGGGTGAAGACTTTCTGGATACATTGTATATAGTGACCGGGGGGGTGAAGACTTTCTGGATACATTGTATATAGTGACCGGGGAATGAAGACTTTCTGGATACATTGTATATAGTGACTGGGTATGAAGACTTTCTGGATACATTGTATATAGTGACCGGGGAATGAAGACTTTCTGGATACATTGTATATAGTGACTGGGTATGAAGACTTTCTGGATACATTGTATATAGTGACCAGGGATGAAGACTTTCTGGATACATTGTATATAGTGACCAGGGATGAAGACTTTCTGGATACATTGTATATAGTGACCGGGGGATGAAGACTTTCTGGATACATTGTATATAGTGACTGGGGGGGGGGTGACGACTTTCTGGATCCATTGTATATAGTGACCGGGGGTGAAGACTTTGTGGATACATTGTATATAGTGACCGGGGATGAAGACTTTTTGGATACATTGTATATAGTGACCGGGGGTGAAGACTCTCTGGATACATTGTATATATTGACCAGGGGTGAAGACTTTCTGGATACATTGTATATAGTGACCGGGAGTGAAGACTTTCTGGATACATTGTATATAGTGACCGGGGGTGAAGACTTTCTGGATACATTGTATATAGTGACCGGGGATGAAGACTTTCTGGATACATTGTATATAGTGACCGGGAGTGAAGACTTTCTGGATACATTGTATATAGTGACCGGGAGTGAAGACTTTCTGGATACATTGTATATAGTGACCGGGAGTGAAGACTTTCTGGATACATTGTATATAGTGACCGGGGGTGAAGACTTTCTGGATACATTGTATATAGTGACCGGGGATGAAGACTTTCTGGATACATTGTATATAGGGACCGGGGGGTGAAGACTTTCTGGATACATTGTATATAGGGACCGGGGGGTGAAGACTTTCTGGATACATTGTATATAGTGACTGGGGGTGAAGAGTTTCTGGATACATTGTATATAGTGACCGGGGATGGAGACTTTCTGGATACATTGTATATAGTGACTGGGGGTGAAGACTTTCTGGATACATTGTATATAGTGACCGGGGGTGAAGACTTTCTGGATACATTGTATATAGTGGCTGGGGGTGAAGACTTTCTGGATACATTGTATATAGTGACCGGGTGTGAAGACTTTCTGGATACATTGTATATAGTGACCGGGTGTGAAGACTTTCTGGATACATTGTATATAGTGACCGGGGGTGAAGACTTTCTGGATACATTGTATATAGTGACTGGGGGGAGGGGAAGACTTTCTGGATACATTGTATATAGTGACCGGGGGTGAAGACTTTCTGGATACATTGTATATAGTGACCGGGGGTGAAGACTTTCTGGATACATTGTATATAGTGACCGGGGGATGAAGACTTTCTGGATACATTGTATATAGTGACCGGGGGATGAAGACTTTCTTGATACATTGTATATAGTGACCGGGGATGAAGACTTTCTGGATACATTGTATATAGTGACCGGGGATGAAGACTTTTTGGATACATTGTATATAGTGACCGGGGGTGAAGACTTTCTGGATACATTGTATATAGTGACTGGGGGGGGGGTGAAGACTTTCTGGATACATTGTATATAGTGACTGGGGGGGGGTGAAGACTTTCTGGATACATTGTATATAGTTGGACACCATGACGAGAGTGTGGGAAATAAAATGGTTAAACCAGGACTAGTAAATGTGTAGACAGGGGTCATGTGATCATTTCCTATCTCTTAAGATGAAGGTTCTGTAGGATCTTTGTCACTTGTAGCTTCGTTGTGACCTGGAGGTGACGGACATTACACACATGGGGTGTGAGGACTTCTTGGTGTCTCCATGGGTGAGCGTGCACTCACTCTCTGACACTCATATCCTGTAGTTGTGATCAGAGACTGGATGAGATGAGAAGCGAAGGTCAAATAACTTCAGGCAAAGGGTCAGAGGGTCCTGTGATCTGGGGGTCCGCCCCACGCACAACTGGAAGTATCAGCTTTAAAGAGACAGAAACCTGCGGCTCAAAGGCGTCATTGTATCAGTGTAAATATAAGATTCATTGTGTCAGGATATCACTAATTACACCATCACTGTCAGAGTGGTTGGGGAGACACTGCTGTCATGGCCACCCGGAGCTATAAGGAAGTGGCACATTGGTAATATTGGTCAGTATACAGGATTTAGTCAGTAACAGTATGATGGTAATATGTATGGTGATAATATTCCTCCTTGTATACTGGTATTATTGGTAATATTGGTCTCAGTATACAGGATTTGGTCAGTAACAGTATGATGGTAATATGTATGGTGATTATATTCCTCCTTGTATACTGGTATTATTAGTAATATTGGTCTCAGTATACAGGATTTGGTCAGTAATAATATGATGGTAATGTGTATGGTGATTATATTCCTCCATGTATACTGGTATTATTGGTCAGTATACAGGACTTGGTCAGTAACAGTATAGTGATAATATTCCTCCTTGTATACTGGTATTATTGGTAATATTGGTCTCAGTATACAGGATTTGGTCAGTACCAGTATGATGGTAATTTGTAAGGTGATAATATTCCTCCTTGTATACTGGTATTATTGGTAATATTGGTCTCAGTATACAGGATTTGGTCAGTAACAGTATATTGGTAATTTGTATAGTGATAATATTCCTCCTTGTACACCGGTATTATTGGTATTATTGGTCTCAGTATACAGGATTTGGTCAGTAATAATATGATGGTAATGTGTATGGTGATAATATTCCTCCTTGTATACTGGTATTATTGGTCAGTATACAGGATTTGGTCAGTGACAGTATGATGGTAATATGTATGGTGATTATATTCCTCCTTGTATACTGGTATTATTAGTAATATTGGTCTCAGTATACAGGATTTGGTCAGTAACAGTATGATGGTAATTTGTATAGTGATAATATTCCTCCTTGTACACCGGTATTATTGGTATTATTGGTCTCAGTATACAGGATTTGGTCAATAATAATATGATGGTAATATGTATGGTGATAATATTCCTCCTTGTATACTGGTATTATTGGTCAGTATACAGGATTTGGTCAGTGACAGTATGATGGTAATATGTATGGTGATAATATTCCTCCTTGTATACTGGTATTATTGGTAATATTGGTCTCAGTATACAGGATTTGGTCAGTAACAGTATGATGGTAATATGTATGGTGATAATATTCCTCCTTGTATACTGGTATTATTGGTAATATTGGTCTCAGTATACAGGATTTGGTCAGTAACAGTATGATGGTAATATGTATGGTGATTATATTCCTCCTTGTATACTGGTATTATTAGTAATATTGGTCTCAGTATACAGAATTTGGTCAGTAACAGTATGATGGTAATATGTATGGTGATTATATTCCTCCATGTATACTGGTATTATTGGTCAGTATACAGGACTTGGTCAGTAACAGCATAGTGATAATATTCCTCCTTGTATACTGGTATTATTGGTAAAATTGGTCTCAGTATACAGGATTTGGTCAGTACCAGTATGATGGTAATATGTATGGTGATAATATTCCTCCTTGTATACTGGTATTATTGGTAATATTGGTCTCAGTATACAGGATTTGGTCAGTAACAGTATGATAATAATTTGTATAGTGATAATATTCCTCCTTGTACACCGGTATTATTGGTATTATTGGTCTCAGTATACAGGATTTGGTCAGTAATAATATGATGGTAATATGTATGGTGATAATATTCCTCCTTGTATACTGGTATTATTGGTCAGTATACAGGATTTGGTCAGTGACAGTATGATGGTAATATGTATGGTGATAATATTCCTCCTTGTATACTGGTATTATTGGTAATATTGGTCTCAGTATACAGGATTTGGTCAGTAACAGTATGATGGTAATATGTATGGTGATTATATTCCTACTTGTATACTGGTATTATTAGTAATATTGGTCTCAGTACACAGAATTTGGTCAGTAACAGTATGATGGTAATATGTATGGTGATTATTTTCCTCCATGTATACTGGTATTATTGGTCAGTATACAGGATTTGGTCAGTAACAGTATAGTGATAATATTCCTCCTTGTATACTGGTATTATTGGTAATATTGGTCTCAGTATACAGGATTTGGTCAGTAACAGTATGATGGTAATATGTATGGTGATAATATTCCTCCTTGTATACTGGTATTATTGGTCTCAGTATACAGGATTTGGTCAGTAATAATATGATGGTAATATGTATGGTGATAATATTCCTCCTTGTATACTGGTATTATTGGTCTCAGTATACAGGATTTGGTCAGTAACAGTATGATGGTAATATG
Organism: Hyla sarda; assembly: GCF_029499605.1. NCBI lineage: Eukaryota > Metazoa > Chordata > Amphibia > Anura > Hylidae > Hyla > Hyla sarda. The sequence continues at coordinate 1,401,662 of NC_079195.1, forward strand.
TATGGTGATAATATTCCTCCTTGTATACTGGTAATATTGGTATCAGTATACAGGATGTAACATTCACATTTCAGAAGACAGGAACCCCAGTGGATGTGGATCCGCTGGACCTGTGTGGCAGATGACTTGGACCGTACCAGGGAGCCCCTGGCACGGCTCGACCACACAGGCGGCTGAGGAGATGCGAGGCACAGGTGGGATGAGGCAGCTCGTAGTCTGGATAGCAGAAGGTCAGGGCAGACGGCATGGTTGCATAGTCAGGATGTAGCAGGAGGTCAATAGGCAGGTGGCAGAGAAGCAAGGTCGGGTCACAAAGTGAAGGATCAGATACACGGCAAGGCAGAAACAGGAATGCTTCCTCTCAGGCTCAAGGCAACAAAGATCCGGCAGGGGAGTGAGGAGGGTGGAGCAATATATAAATGAGCCACAGATGAATCAAACTAATGAGCGCACTGGCCCTTTAAATCTTAACGCGCTGGTGGCGTGCGCGCCCTAGGGGACGAGCATGCGCCAGAGCAGAGAATCAGAGGGAGGAGAAACACCCGGAGAGTGACGGACTTTGGCTCCGCAGGCAGCAGGTAACGGGACCATGCGCTCACGACCAGCATGTGCGGCCGGCGCGCATAACGTAACGCAGGATTTGGTCAGTAACAATGTCATGGTAATATGTATGGGGATAATATTATGGGTTACATTCACCCCAGGAGGAAGATTTATGGGTCAGGTTTAGGACCAGGCTCGATGACCCCATACTGGACGCCTCTGTACGGGGGGGCAGTATTCATGTCTTGGAGGGTCTGCCACCTGCATACAGAGGAATGTTTCCTGGGATTACATTAATGTCTTTCTCAGATCTTTGTTCTTCTGTTGTCTCTGAAACACGAGCCAGCGGGACGGCGGCCGATACCGAGAGGGGTGTAGTGCCGGCCCTCCAGACGCTGCTCCAGGACAACCGCCTATTGTTGGGCCCTCGCTCCGCGGACGCGGCTCCCATTCTGTTATTGTTGTCATTTCTCCATTATTTATTTCAACAGAAAAGATTAAATCTATCAATATAAACAAGTGATACAATGGGGCCCTTCTCCCCCCCCCCCCCCATGTGGTCACAGAAGAGACCCCCCAGGATACTGAGTGTTATCATAACCTGGTGACCCCTGGAGACATGACCAAGGAATGTACACAAGGGCAGAGATGGGCCCCATCCTATAGGACTGTCTCCTCTTATACACAGGGACCCCATCCTATAGGACTGCTCTCCTCTTATACACAGGGGCCCCATCCTATAGGACTGCTCTCCTCTTATACACAGGGGCCCCATCCTATAGGACTGTCTCCTCTTATACACAGGGGCCCCATCCTATAGGACTGTCTCCTCTTATACACAGGGACCCCATCCTATAGGACTGTCTCCTCTTATACACAGGGGCCCATCCTATAGGACTGTCTCCTCTTATACACAGGAGCCCCATCCTATAGGACTGTCTCCTCTTATACACAGGGACCCCATCCTATAGGACTGTCTCCTCTTATACACAGGGGCCCCATCCTATAGGACTGTCTCCTCTTATACACAGGGGCCCCATCCTATAGGACTGTCTCCTCTTATACACAGGGACCCCATCCTATAGGACTGCTCTCCTCTTATACACAGGGCCCCATCCTATAGGACTGTCTCCTCTTATACACAGGGGCCCCATCCTATAGGACTGCTCTGCTCTTATACACAGGGCCCCATCCTATAGGACTGTCTCCTCTTATACACAGGGGCCCCATCCTATAGGACTGTCTCCTCTTATACACAGGGGCAAATCCTACAGGACTGTCTCCTCTTATACACAGGGGCCCCATCCTATAGGACTGTCTCCTCTTATACACAGGGGCCCCATCCTATAGGACTGCTCTCCTCTTATACACAGGGGCCCCATCCTATAGGACTGTCTCCTCTTATACACAGGGGCCCCATCCTATAGGACTGCTCTCCTCTTATACACAGGGCCCCATCCTATAGGACTGTCTCCTCTTATACACAGGGGCAAATCCTACAGGACTGTCTCCTCTTATACACAGGGGCCCCATCCTATAGGACTGTCTCCTCTTATACACAGGGGCCCCATCCTATAGGACTGCTCTGCTCTTATACACAGGGGCCCCATCCTATAGGACTGTCTCCTCTTATACACAGGGGCCCCATCCTATAGGACTGTCTCCTCTTATACACAGGGGCCCCATCCTATAGGACTGCTCTCCTCTTATACACAAGGGCCCCATCCTATAGGACTGCTCTCCTCTTATACACAGGGGCCCCATCCTATAGGACTGCTCTCCTCTTATACACAGGAGCCCCATCCTATAGGACTGTCTCCTCTTATACACAGGGGCCCCATCCTATAGGACTGCTCTCCTCTTATACACAGGGGCCCCATCCTATAGGACTGTCTCCTCTTATACACAAGGGGCCCATCCTATAGGACTGCTCTCCTCTTATACACAGGGGCCCCATCCTATAGGACTTCTCTCCTCTTATACACAGGGGCCCCATCCTATAGGACTGCTCTCCTCTTATACACAGGGGCCCCATCCTATAGGACTGCTCTCCTCTTATACACAGGGCCCCATCCTATAGGACTGTCTCCTCTTATACACAGGGGCCCATCCTATAGGACTGCTCTCCTCTTATACACAGGGGCCCATCCTATAGGACTGTCTCCTCTTATACACAGGGACCCCATCCTATAGGACTGTCTCCTCTTATACACAGGGCCCCATCCTATAGGACTGTCTCCTCTTATACACAGGGGCCCCATCCTATAGGACTGTCTCCTCTTATACACAGGGGCCCCATCCTATAGGACTGCTCTCCTCTTATACACAGGGGCCCCATCCTATAGGACTGTCTCCTCTTATACACATGGGCCCCATCCTATAGGACTGTCTCCTCTTATACACAGGGGCCCCATCCTATAGGACTGCTCTCCTCTTATACACAGGGGCCCCATCCTATAGGACTGTCTCCTCTTATACACAGGGGCCCCATCCTACAGGACTGCTCTCCTCTTATACACAGGGGCCCCATCCTATAGGACTGCTCTCCTCTTATACACAGGGGCCCCATCCTATAGGACTGCTCTCCTCTTATACACAGGGGCCCCATCCTATAGGACTGTCTCCTCTTATACACAGGGACCCCATCCTATAGGACTGTCTCCTCTTATACACAGGGGCCCCATCCTATAGGACTGCTCTCCTCTTATACACAGGGGCCCCATCCAATAGGACTGTCTCCTCTTATACACAGGGACCCCATCCTATAGGACTGCTCTCCTCTTATACACAGGGGCCCCACCCTATATGACTGCTCTCCTCTTATACACAGGGGCCCCATCCTATAGGACTGTCTCCTCTTATACACAGGGGCCCCATCCTATAGGACTGCTCTCCTCTTATACACAGGGGCCCCATCCTATAGGACTGCTCTCTTCTTATACACAGGGGCCCCATCCTATAGGACTGCTCTCCTCTTATACACAGGGGCCCCATCCTATAGGACTGCTCTCCTCTTATACACAGGGGCCCCATCCTATAGGACTGCTCTCCTCTTATACACAGGGGCCCCATCCTATAGGACTGTCTCCTCTTATACACAGGGGCCCCATCCTATAGGACTGCTCTCCTCTTATACACAGGGGCCCCATCCTATAGGACTGCTCTCCTCTTATACACAGGGGCCCCATCCTATAGGACTGTCTCCTCTTATACACAGGGGCCCCATCCTATAGGACTGTCTCCTCTTATACACAGGGGCCCCATCCTATAGGACTGCTCTCCTCTTATACACAGGGGCCCCATCCTATAGGACTGCTCTCCTCTTATACACAGGGGCCCCATCCTATAGGACTGCTCTCCTCTTATACACAGGGGCCCCATCCTATAGGACTGTCTCCTCTTATACACAGGGGCCCCATCCTATAGGACTGCTCTCCTCTAATACACAGGAGCCCCATCTTATAGGACTGTCTCCTCTTATACACAGGGGCCCCACCCTATATGACTGCTCTCCTCTTATACACAGGGGCCCCATCCTATAGGACTGTCTCCTCTTATACACAGGGGCCCCATCCTATAGGACTGCTCTCCTCTTATACACAGGGGCCCCATCCTATAGGACTGCTCTCTTCTTATACACAGGGGCCCCATCCTATAGGACTGTCTCCTCTTATACACAGGGGCCCCATCCTATAGGACTGTCTCCTCTTATACACAGGGGCCCCATCCTATAGGACTGCTCTCCTCTTATACACAGGGGCCCCATCCTATAGGACTGTCTCCTCTTATACACAGGGGCCCCATCCTATAGAACTGTCTCCTCTTATACACATGGGCCCCATCCTATAGGACTGTCTCCTCTTATACACAGGGACCCCATCCTATAGGACTGTCTCCTCTTATACACAGGGGCCCCATCCTATAGGACTGTCTCCTCTTATACACAGGGACCCCATCCTATAGGACTGTCTCCTCTTATACACAGGGACCCCATCCTATAGGACTGTCTCCTCTTATACACAGGGCCCCATCCTATAGGACTGTCTCCTCTTATACACAGGGGCCCCATCCTATAGGACTGTCTCCTCTTATACACAGGGGCCCCATCCTATAGGACTGCTCTCCTCTTATACACAGGGGCCCCATCCTATAGGACTGTCTCCTCTTATACACAGGGGCCCCATCCTATAGGACTGTCTCCTCTTATACACAGGGGCCCCATCCTATAGGACTGTCTCCTCTTATACACAGGGGCCCCATCCTATAGGACTGTCTCCTCTTATACACATGGGCCCTATCCTATAGGACTGTCTCCTCTTATACACAGGGACCCCATCCTATAGGACTGTCTCCTCTTATACACAGGAGCCCCATCCTATAGGACTGTCTCCTCTTATACACAGGGGCCCCATCCTATAGGACTGCTCTCCTATTATACACAGGGGCCCCATCCTATAGGACTGTCTCCTCTTATACACAGGGGACCCATCCTATAGGACTGTCTCCTCTTATACACAGGGGCCCCATCCTATAGGACTGTCTCCTCTTATACACAGGGACCCCATCCTATAGGACTGTCTCCTCTTATACACAGGGGCCCCATCCTATAGGACTGTCTCCTCTTATACACAGGGACCCCATCCTGTAGGACTGCTCTTCTCTTATACACAGGGGCCCCATCCTATAGGACTGTCTCCTCTTATACACAGGGGCCCCATCCTATAGGACTGTCTCCTCTTATACACAGTAGCCCCATCCTATAGGACTGTCTCCTCTTATACACAGGGGCCCCATCCTATAGGACTGCTCTCCTCTTATACACAGGGGCCCCATCCTATAGGACTGTCTCCTCTTATACACAGGGGCCCCATCCTATAGGACTGTCTCCTCTTATACACAGGGACCCCATCCTATAGGACTGTCTCCTCTTATACACAGGGGCCCCATCCTATAGGACTGTCTCCTCTTATACACAGGGGCCCCATCCTATAGGACTGTCTCCTCTTATACACTGGGGCCCCATCCTATAGGACTGTCTCCTCTTATACACTGGGGCCCCATCCTATAGGACTGTCTCCTCTTATACACAGGGGCCCCATCCTATAGGACTGTCTCCTCTTATACACAGGGGCCCCATCCTATAGGACTGTCTCCTCTTATACACAGGGGCCCCATCCTATAGGACTGTCTCCTCTTATACACAGGGGCCCCATCCTATAGGACTATCTCCTCTTATACACAGGGGCCCCATCCTATAGGACTGTCTCCTCTTATACACAGGGGCCCCATCCTATAGGACTGCTCTCCTCTTATACACAGGGGCCCCATCCTATAGGACTGCTCTCCTCTTATACACAGGGGCCCCATCCTATAGGACTGCTCTCCTCTTATACACAGGGGTCCCATCCTATAGGACTGCTCTCCTCTTATACACAGGGGCCCCATCCTATAGGACTGCTCTCCTCTTATACACAGGGGCCCCATCCTATAGGACTGTCTCCTCTTATACACAGGGGCCCCATCCAATAGGACTGCTCTCCTCTTATACACAGGGACCCCATCCTATAGGACTGCTCTCCTCTTATACACAGGGGCCCCATCCTATAGGACTGTCTCCTCTTATACACAGGAGCCCCATCCTATTGGACTGTCTCCTCTTATACACAGGGGCCCCATCCTATAGGACTGCTCTCCTCTTATACACAGGAGCCCCATCCTATAGGACTGTCTCCTCTTATACACAGGGGCCCCATCCTATAGGACTGTCTCCTCTTATACACAGGGGCCCCATCCAATAGGACTGCTCTCCTCTTATACACAGGGGCCCCATCCTATAGGACTGCTCTCCTCTTATACACAGGGGCCCCATCCTATAGGACTGTCTCCTCTTATACACAGGGGCCCCATCCTATAGGACTGTCTCGTCTTATACACAGGGGCCCCATCCTATAGGACTGCTCTCCTCTTATACACAGGGGCCCCATCCTATAGGACTGATCTCCTCTTATACACAGGGACCCCATCCTATAGGACTGTCTCCTCTTATACACAGGGGCCCCATCCTATAGGACTGTCTCCTCTTATACACAGGGGCCCCATCCTATAGGACTGCTCTCCTCTTATACACAGGGGCCCCATCCTATAGGATTGTCTCCTCTTATACACAGGGGCCCCATCCTATAGGACTGCTCTCCTCTTATACACAGGGGCCCCATCCTATAGGACTGTCTCCTCTTATACACAGGGGCCCATCCTATAGGACTGTCTCCTCTTATACACTGGGGCCCCATCCTATAGGACTGCTCTCCTCTTATACACAGGGGCCCCATCCTATAGGACTGCTCTCCTCTTATACACAGGAGCCCCATCCTATAGGACTGCTCTCCTCTTATACACAGGGACCCCATCCTATAGGACTGCTCTCCTCTTATACACAGGGGCCCCATCCTATAGGACTGCTCTCCTCTTATACACAGGGGCCCCATCCTATAGGACTGCTCTCCTCTTATACACAGGGGCCCCATCCTATAGGACTGTCTCCTCTTATACACAGGGCCCCATCCTATAGGACTGCTCTCCTCTTATACACAGGGGCCCCATCCTATAGGACTGTCTCCTCTTATACACTGGGGCCCCATCCTATAGGACTGCTCTCCTCTTATACACAGGGGCCCCATCCTATAGGACTGTCTCCTCTTATACACAGGGGCCCCATCCTATAGGACTGCTCTCCTCTTATACACAGGGGCCCCATCCTATAGGACTGTCTCCTCTTATACACAGGGGCCCCATCCTATAGGACTGTCTCCTCTTATACACTGGGGCCCCATCCTATAGGACTGCTCTCCTCTTATACACAGGGGCCCCATCCTATAGGACTGCTCTCCTCTTATACACAGGGGCCCCATCCTATAGGACTGTCTCCTCTTATACACAGGGACCCCATCCTATAGGACTGTCTCCTCTTATACACAGGGGCCCCATCCAATAGGACTGCTCTCCTCTTATACACAGGGACCCCATCCTATAGGACTGCTCTCCTCTTATACACAGGGGCCCCATCCTATAGGACTGTCTCCTCTTATACACAGGAGCCCCATCCTATAGGACTGTCTCCTCTTATACACAGGGGCCCCATCCTATAGGACTGTCTCCTCTTATACACAGGGGCCCCATCCTATAGGACTGTCTCCTCTTATACACAGGGGCCCCATCCTATAGGACTGTCTCCTCTTATACACAGGGACCCCATCCTATAGGACTGCTCTCCTCTTATACACAGGGGCCCCATCCTATAGGACTGCTCTCCTCTTATACACAGGGACCCCATCCTATAGGACTGTCTCCTCTTATACACAGGGGCCCCATCCTATAGGACTGCTCTCCTCTTATACACAGGGGCCCCATCCTATAGGACTGCTCTCCTCTTATACACAGGGGCCCCATCCTATAGGACTGCTCTCCTCTTATACACAGGGACCCCATCCTATAGGACTGTCTCCTCTTATACACAGGGACCCCATCCTATAGGACTGCTCTCCTCTTATACACAGGGGCCCCATCCTATAGGACTGCTCTCCTCTTATACACAGGGGCCCCATCCTATAGGACTGCTCTCCTCTTATACACAGGGGCCCCATCCTATAGGACTGTCTCCTCTTATACACAGGGACCCCATCCTATAGGACTGCTCTCCTCTTATACACAGGGGCCCCATCCTATAGGACTGCTCTCCTCTTATACACAGGAGCCCAATCCTATAGGACTGTCTCCTCTTATACACAGGGGCCCCATCCTATAGGACTGTCTCCTCTTATACACAGGGGCCCCATCCTATAGGACTGCTCTCCTCTTATAGACAGGGGCCCCATCCTATAGGACTGTCTCCTCTTATACACAGGGGCCCCATCCTATAGGACTGTCTCCTCTTATACACAGGGGCCCCATCCTATAGGACTGCTCTCCTCTTATACACAGGGGCCCCATCCTATAGGACTGTCTCCTCTTATACACAGGGGCCCCATCCTATAGGACTGCTCTCCTCTTATACACAGGGGCCCCATCCTATAGGACTGTCTCCTCTTATACACAGGGGCCCCATCCTATAGGACTGTCTCCTCTTATACACAGGGGCCCCATCCTATAGGACTGCTCTCCTCTTATACACAGGGGCCCCATCCTATAGGACTGTCTCCTCTTATACACAGGGGCCCCATCCTATAGGACTGCTCTCCTCTTATACACAGGGACCCCATCCTATAGAACTGTCTCCTCTTATACACAGGGGCCCCATCCTATAGGACTGTCTCCTCTTATTCACAGGGGCCCCATCCTATAGGACTGTCTCCTCTTATACACAGGGGCCCCATCCTATAGGACTGCTCTCCTCTTATACACAGGGGCCCCATCCTATAGGACTGTCTCCTCTTATACACAGGGGCCCCATCCTATAGGACTGCTCTCCTCTTATACACAGGGGCCCCATCCTATAGGACTGCTCTCCTCTTATACACAGGGGTCCCATCCTATAGGACTGCTCTCCTCTTATACACAGGGGCCCCATCCTATAGGACTGCTCTCCTCTTATACACAGGGGCCCCATCCTATAGGACTGTCTCCTCTTATACACAGGGGCCCCATCCTATAGGACTGTCTCCTCTTATACACAGGGGCCCCATCCTATAGGACTGCTCTCCTCTTATACACAGGGGCCCCATCCTATAGGACTGTCTCCTCTTATACACAGGGGCCCCATCCTATAGGACTGTCTCCTCTTATACACAGGGGCCCCATCCTATAGGACTGCTCTCCTCTTATACACAGGGGCCCCATCCTATAGGACTGTCTCCTCTTATACACAGGGGTCCCATCCTATAGGACTGTCTCCTCTTATACACAGGGGCCCCATCCTATAGGACTGTCTCCTCTTATACACAGGGGCCCCATCCTATAGGACTGTCTCCTCTTATACACAGGGGCCCCATCCTATAGGACTGCTCTCCTCTTATACACAGGGGGCCCCATCCAATAGGACTGTCTCCTCTTATACACAGGGACCCCATCCTATAGGACTGCTCTCCTCTTATACACAGGGGCCCCACCCTATATGACTGCTCTCCTCTTATACACAGGGGCCCCATCCTATAGGACTGTCTCCTCTTATACACAGGGGCCCCATCCTATAGGACTGCTCTCCTCTTATACACAGGGGCCCCATCCTATAGGACTGCTCTCCTCTTATACACAGGGGCCCCATCCTATAGGACTGTCTCCTCTTATACACAGGGGCCCCATCCTATAGGACTGCTCTCCTCTTATACACAGGGGCCCCATCCTATAGGACTGTCTCCTCTTATACACAGGGGCCCCATCCTATAGGACTGCTCTCCTCTTATACACAGGGGCCCCATCCTATAGGACTGTCTCCTCTTATACACAGGGGCCACATCCTATAGGACTGCTCTCCTCCTATACACAGGGACCCCATCCTATAGGACTGTCTCCTCTTATACACAGGGGCCCCATCCTATAGGACTGCTCTCCTCTTATACACAGGGGCCCCATCCTATAGGACTGTCTCCTCTTATACACAGGGGCCCCATCCTATAGGACTGCTCTCCTCTTATACACAGGGGCCCCATCCTATAGGACTGCTCTCCTCTTATACACAGGGACCCCATCCTATAGGACTGCTCTCCTCTTATACACAGGGGCCCCATCCTATAGGACTGTCTCCTCTTATACACAGGGGCCCCATCCTATAGGACTGTCTCCTCTTATACACAGGGGCCCCATCCTATAGGACTGCTCTCCTCTTATACACAGGGGCCCCATCCTATAGGACTGTCTCCTCTTATACACAGGGGCCCCATCCTATAGGACTGTCTCCTCTTATACACAGGGGCCCCATCCTATAGGACTGCTCTCCTCTTATACACAGGGGCCCCATCCTATAGGACTGCTCTCCTCTTATACACAGGGGCCCCATCCTATAGGACTGTCTCCTCTTATACACAGGGACCCCATCCTATAGGACTGCTCTCCTCTTATACACAGGGACCCCATCCTATAAGACTGTCTCCTCTTATACACAGGGGCCCCATCCTATAGGACTGTCTCCTCTTATACACAGGGGCCCCATCCTATAGGACTGCTCTCCTCTTATACACAGGGGCCCCATCCTATAGGACTGATCTCCTCTTATACACAGGGGCCCCATCCTATAGGACTGTCTCCTCTTATACACAGGGGCCCCATCCTATAGGACTGTCTCCTCTTATACACAGGGGCCCATCCTATAGGACTGCTCTCCTCTTATACACAGGGGCCCCATCCTATAGGACTGCTCTCCTCTTATACACAGGGGCCCCATCCAATAGGACTGCTCTCCTCTTATACACAGGGGCCCCATCCTATAGGACTGTCTCCTCTTATACACAGGGGCCCCATCCTATAGGACTGCTCTCCTCTTATACACAGGGGCCCCATCCTATAGGACTGTCTCCTCTTATACACAGGGACCCCATCCTATAGGACTGCTCTCCTCTTATACACAGGGACCCCATCCTATAGGACTGTCTCCTCTTATACACAGGGGCCCCATCCTACAGGACTGCTCTCCTCTTATACACAGGGGCCCCATCCTATAGGACTATCTCCTCTTATACACAGGGGCCCCATCCTATAGGACTGTCTCCTCTTATACACAGGGACCCCATCCTATAGGACTGCTCTCCTCTTATACACAGGGGCCCCATCCTATAGGACTGCTCTGCTCTTATACACAGGGGCCCCATCCTATAGGACTATCTCCTCTTATACACAGGGGCCCCATCCTATAGGACTGCTCTCCTCTTATACACAGGGGCCCCATCCTATAGGACTGTCTCCTCTTATACACAGGGGCCCCATCCTATAGGACTGCTCTCCTCTTATACACAGGGACCCCATCCTATAGGACTGCTCTCCTCTTATACACAGGGACCCCATCCTATAGGACTGCTCTCCTCTTATACACAGGGACCCCATCCTATAGGACTGCTCTCCTCTTATACACAGGGACCCCATCCTATAGGACTGCTCTCCTCTTATACACAGGGGCCCCATCCTATAGGACTGTCTCCTCTTATACACAGGGGCCCCATCCTATAGGACTGTCTCCTCTTATACACAGGGGCCCCATCCTATAGGACTGCTCTCCTCTTATACACAGGAGCCCCATCCTATAGGACTGTCTCCTCTTATACACAGGGACCCCATCCTATAGGACTGCTCTCCTCTTATACACAGGGGCCCCATCCTATAGGACTGCTCTCCTCTTATACACAGGGGCCCCATCCTATAGGACTGCTCTCCTCTTATACACAGGAGCCCCATCCTATAGGACTGTCTCCTCTTATACACAGGGGCCCCATCCTATAGGACTGTCTCCTCTTATACACAGGGGCCCCATCCTATAGGACTGTCTCCTCTTATACACAGGGGCCCCATCCTATAGGACTGCTCTGCTCTTATACACAGGGGCCCCATCCTATAGGACTGTCTCCTCTTATACACAGGGGCCCCATCCTATAGGACTGTCTCCTCTTATACACAGGGGCCCCATCCTATAGGACTGCTCTCCTCTTATACACAGGAGCCCCATCCTATAGGACTGTCTCCTCTTATACACAGGGGCCCCATCCTATAGGACTGTCTCCTCTTATACACAGGGGCCCCATCCTATAGGACTGTCTCCTCTTATACACAGGGGCCCCATCCTATAGGACTGCTCTGCTCTTATACACAGGGGCCCCATCCTATAGGACTGTCTCCTCTTATACACAGGGACCCCATCCTATAGGACTGCTCTCCTCTTATACACAGGGGCCCCATCCTATAGGACTGCTCTCCTCTTATACACAGGGGCCCCATCCTATAGGACTGCTCTCCTCTTATACACAGGAGCCCCATCCTATAGGACTGTCTCCTCTTATACACAGGGGCCCCATCCTATAGGACTGTCTCCTCTTATACACAGGGGCCCCATCCTATAGGACTGTCTCCTCTTATACACAGGGGCCCCATCCTATAGGACTGCTCTGCTCTTATACACAGGGGCCCCATCCTATAGGACTGCTCTCCTCTTATACACAGGGGCCCCATCTTATAGGACTGTCTCCTCTTATACACAGGAGCCCCATCCTATAGGACTGTCTCCTCTTATACACAGGAGCCCCATCTTATAGGACTGTCTCCTCTTATACACAGGGGCCCCATCCTATAGGACTGTCTCCTCTTATACACAGGGGCCCCATCCTATAGGACTGTCTCCTCTTATACACAGGAGCCCCATCTTATAGGACTGTCTCCTCTTATACACAGGGGCCCCATCCTATAGGACTGTCTCCTCTTATACACAGGGACCCCATCCTATAGGACTGTCTCCTCTTATACACAGAGGCCCCATCCTATAGGACTGTCTCCTCTTATACACAGGGGCCCCATCCTATAGGACTGTCTCCTCTTATACACAGGGGCCCCATCCTATAGGACTGTCTCCTCTAATACACAGGGCCCCATCCTATAGGACTGTCTCCTCTTATACACAGGGGCCCCATCCTATAGGACTGTCTCCTCTTATACACAGGGGCCCCATCTTATAGGACTGTCTCCTCTTATACACAGGGGCCCCATCCTATAGGACTGTCTCCTCTTATACACAGGGGTCCCATCCTATAGGACTGCTCTCCTCTTATACACAGGGGCCCCATCCTATAGGACTGTCTCCTCTTATACACAGGGGCCCCATCCTATAGGACTGTCTCCTCTTATACACAGGGGCCCCATCCTATAGGACTGCTCTCCTCTTATACACAGGGGCCCCATCCAATAGGACTGTCTCCTCTTATACACAGGGGCCCCATCCTATAGGACTGCTCTCCTCTTATACACAGGGGCCCCATCCTATAGGACTGTCTCCTCTTATACACAGGGGTCCCATCCTATAGGACTGCTCTCCTCTTATACACAGGGGCCCCATCCTATAGGACTGCTCTCCTCTTATACACAGGGGCCCCATCCTATAGGACTGCTCTCCTCTTATACACAGGGACCCCATCCTATAGGACTGCTCTCCTCTTATACACAGGGGCCCCATCCTATAGGACTGTCTCCTCTTATACACAGGGGCCCCATCCTATAGGACTGTCTCCTCTTATACACAGGAGCCCCATCTTATAGGACTGTCTCCTCTTATACACAGGGGCCCCATCCTATAGGACTGTCTCCTCTTATACACAGGGGTCCCATCCTATAGGACTGCTCTCCTCTTATACACAGGGGCCCCATCCTATAGGACTGTCTCCTCTTATACACAGGGGCCCCATCCTATAGGACTGCTCTCCTCTTATACACAGGGGCCCCATCCTATAGGACTGTCTCCTCTTATACACAGGGGTCCCATCCTATAGGACTGCTCTCCTCTTATACACAGGGGCCCCATCCTATAGGACTGCTCTCCTCTTATACACAGGGGCCCCATCCAATAGGACTGCTCTCCTCTTATACACAGGGACCCCATCCTATAGGACTGCTCTCCTCTTATACACAGGGGCCCCATCCTATAGGACTGTCTCCTCTTATACACAGGGGTCCCATCCTATAGGACTGCTCTCCTCTTATACACAGGGGCCCCATCCTATAGGACTGTCTCCTCTTATACACAGGGGCCCCATCCTATAGGACTGTCTCCTCTTATACACAGGGGTCCCATCCTATAGGTCTGTCTCCTCTTATACACAGACCTCACCGATCATAAGAGCTTACACTCTACAGGAGAGAGACCTCACTGATCATAAGAGATTACACTCTACAGGAGAGAGGACCCCGCTGATCATAAGATCTTACACTCTACAGGAGAGAGGACCCCGCTGATCATAAGAGCTTACACTCTACAGGAGAGAGGACCCCGCTGATCATAAGAGCTTACACTCTACAGGAGAGAGACCTCACTGATCATAAGAGATTACACTCTATAGGAGAGAGGACCCCGCTGATCATAAGATCTTACACTCTACAGGAGAGAGACCTCACTGATCATAAGAGATTACACTCTACAGGAGAGAGGACCCCGCTGATCATAAGAGATTACACTCTACAGGAGAGAGACCTCACTGATCATAAGAGATTACACTCTACAGGAGAGAGGACCCCCGCTGATCATAAGAGCTTACACTCTACAGGAGAGAGACCTCACTGATCATAAGAGATTACACTCTACAGGAGAGAGACCTCACTGATCATAAGAGATTACACTCTACAGGAGAGAGGACCCCGCTGATCATAAGAGATTACACTCTACAGGAGAGAGGACCCCGCTGATCATAAGAGCTTACACTCTACAGGAGAGAGGACCCCGCTGATCATAAGATCTTACACTCTACAGGAGAGAGGACCCCGCTGATCATAAGAGCTTACACTCTACAGGAGAGAGAGGACCCCGCTGATCATAAGAGCTTACACTCTACAGGAGAGAGACCTCACTGATCATAAGAGCTTACACTCTACAGGAGAGAGAGGACCCCGCTGATCATAAGAGCTTACACTCTACAGGAGAGAGACCTCACTGATCATAAGATCTTACACTCTACAGGAGAGAGGACCCCGCTGATCATAAGATCTTACACTCTACAGGAGAGAGACCTCACTGATCATAAGAGCTTACACTCTACAGGAGAGAGGACCCCGCTGATCATAAGAGATTACACTCTACAGGAGAGAGGACCCTGCTGATCATAAGATCTTACACTCTACAGGAGAGAGGACCCCGCTGATCATAAGAGATTACACTCTACAGGAGAGAGGACCCCGCTGATCATAAGAGATTACACTCTACAGGAGAGAGACCTCACTGATCATAAGAGCTTACACTCTACAGGAGAGAGAGGACCCCGCTGATCATAAGAGATTACACTCTACAGAAGAGAGGACCCCGCTGATGATAAGAGCTTACACTCTACAGGAGAGAGACCTCACTGATCATAAGAGCTTACACTCTACAGGAGAGAGACCTCACTGATCATAAGAGATTACACTCTACAGGAGAGAGGACCCCGCTGATCATAAGAGCTTATACTCTACAGGAGAGATACCTCACTGATCATAAGAGATTACACTCTACAGGAGAGAGACCTCACTGATCATAAGAGCTTACACTCTACAGGAGAGAGACCTCACTGATCATAAGAGCTTACACTCTACAGGAGAGAGACCTCACTGATCATAAGAGCTTACACTCTACAGGAGAGAGACCTCACTGATCATAAGAGCTTACACTCTACAGGAGAGAGGACCCCAGCTGATCATAAGAGCTTACACTCTACAGGAGAGAGACCTCACTGATCATAAGAGCTTACACTCTACAGGAGAGAGGACCCCGCTGATCATAAGAGATTACACTCTACAGGAGAGAGACCTCGCTGATCATAAGAGCTTACACTCTACAGGAGAGAGGACCCCGCTGATCATAAGAGCTTACACTCTACAGGAGAGAGGACCCCGCTGATCATAAGAGATTACACTCTACAGGAGAGAGACCTCACTGATCATAAGAGCTTACACTCTACAGGAGAGAGACCTCACTGATCATAAGATCTTACACTCTACAGGAGAGAGACCTCGCTGATCAAAAGAGCTTACACTCTACAGGAGAGAGGACCCCGCTGATCATAAGAGCTTACACTCTACAGGAGAGAGGACCCCAGCTGATCATAAGAGATTACACTCTACAGGAGAGAGAGGACCCCGCTGATCATAAGAGCTTACACTCTACAGGAGAGAGAGGACCCCGCTGATCATAAGATCTTACACTCTACAGGAGAGAGACCTCACTGATCAAAAGAGCTTACACTCTACAGGAGAGAGGACCCCGCTGATCATAAGAGCTTACACTCTACAGGAGAGAGGACCCCAGCTGATCATAAGAGATTACACTCTACAGGAGAGAGAGGACCCCGCTGATCATAAGAGATTACACTCTACAGGAGAGAGGACCCCGCTGATCATAAGATCTTACACTCTACAGGAGAGAGACCTCACTGATCATAAGAGCTTACACTCTACAGGAGAGAGGACCCCGCTGATCATAAGAGCTTACACTCTACAGGAGAGAGGACCCCGCTGATCATAAGAGCTTACACTCTACAGGAGAGAGGACCCCGCTGATCATAAGAGATTACACTCTACAGGAGAGAGGACCCCGCTGATCATAAGAGCTTACACTCTACAGGAGAGAGGACCCCGCTGATCATAAGAGCTTACACTCTACAGGAGAGAGACCTCACTGATCATAAGAGCTTACACTCTACAGGAGAGAGGACCCCGCTGATCATAAGAGCTTACACTCTACAGGAGAGAGAGGACCCCGCTGATCATAAGAGCTTACACTCTACAGGAGAGAGGACCCCGCTGATCATAAGAGCTTACACTCTACAGGAGAGAGACCTCACTGATCATAAGAGATTACACTCTACAGGAGAGAGAGGACCCCGCTGATCATAAGAGCTTACACTCTACAGGAGAGAGAGGACCCCGCTGATCATAAGAGCTTACACTCTACAGGAGAGAGGACCTCACTGATCATAAGAGCTTACACTCTACAGGAGAGAGAGGACCCCGCTGATCATAAGAGCTTACACTCTACAGGAGAGAGGACCCCGCTGATCATAAGAGCTTACACTCTACAGGAGAGAGGACCCCGCTGATCATAAGAGCTTACACTCTACAGGAGAGAGGACCCCGCTGATCATAAGAGCTTACACTCTACAGGAGAGAGGACCCCGCTGATCATAAGATCTTACACTCTACAGGAGAGAGGACCCCGCTGATCATAAGAGATTACACTCTACAGGAGAGAGAGGACCCCGCTGATCATAAGAGCTTACACTCTACAGGAGAGAGAGACCTCACTGATCATAAGAGCTTACACTCTACAGGAGAGAGACCTCACTGATCATAAGAGATTACACTCTACAGGAGAGAGGACCCCGCTGATCATAAGAGCTTACACTCTACAGGAGAGAGAGGACCCCGCTGATCATAAGAGCTTACACTCTACAGGAGAGAGAGGACCTCACTGATCATAAGAGCTTACACTCTACAGGAGAGAGACCTCACTGATCATAAGAGCTTACACTCTACAGGAGAGAGAGGACCCCGCTGATCATAAGAGCTTACACTCTACAGGAGAGAGAGGACCCCGCTGATCATAAGAGCTTACACTCTACAGGAGAGAGAGGACCTCACTGATCATAAGAGCTTACACTCTACAGGAGAGAGACCTCACTGATCATAAGAGCTTACACTCTACAGGAGAGAGGACCCCGCTGATCATAAGAGATTACACTCTACAGGAGAGAGAGGACCCTGCTGATCATAAGAGATTACACTCTACAGGAGAGAGGACCCCGCTGATCATAAGATTAACTCCACTTCTTGTGATGTTTTACTATTTTTTTGTTTCTTTTTTTATGTTTATTTTGATATCTGTGTTTTATTTGATTTTCTTGACAGTGACGTCAGTTTTCCTGCTGCAAGTGTGAACTTTGACCTATCTGTTTGTTATTTTATCTCTGTACTTGTTATGGGGCCTAATGCAGAACATAGAGGCAGAACGACCCAACATTCTCTTCTTATTATCCTGCAGTATGTACGAAACGTCTTATCTCTGTCTTCTTAACAGGGCTGCCATCAGAAATTGTGGGGCCCCTTACACAGCTCAAGAAATTGTGGGGCCCCATCTCCCCTCTGGCCCTGTATACTGAGACCAATATTACCAATAATACCAGTATACAAGGAGGAATATTATCACCATACATATTACCATCATACTGTTACTGACCAAATCCTGTATACTGAGACCAATAATACCAGTATACAAAGAGGAATATTATCCCCATACATATTACCATCATACTGTTACTGACCAAATCTTGTATACTGACACCAATATTACCAGTATTACCACTATACAAGGAGGAATATTATCACTATACATATTACCATCATATTGTTACTGACCAAATCCTGTATAATGAATAATATTACCAATTGTACCAGTATACAGGGAGGAATATTATCACTATACATATTACCATCATACTGTTACTGACCAAATCCTGTATACTGAGACCAATATTACCAATAATACCAGTATACAAGGAGGAATATTATCACCATATATATTACCATCATACTGTTACTGACCAAACCTGTATACTGACCAATATTACCAATAATACCAGTATACAAGGAGGAATATTATCACCATACATATTACCATCATACTGTTACTGACCAAATCCTATATACTGAGACCAATATTACCAATAATACCAGTATACAAGGAGGAATATTATCACCATACATATTACCATCATACTGTTACTGACTACATCCTGTACACTGAGACCAATATTACCAATAATACCAGTATACAAGGAGGAATATTATTACCATACATATTACCATCATATTGTTACTGATCAAATCCTGTATACTGTCCAATATTACCAATAGTACCAGTATACAAGGAGGAATATTATCACCATACTGTGACAGTGTAGCAAGGGAAGGGTGCATTTCTCTAGCTAACCATGGAGAAACCTCCACCGGTGGCCTAATTAATGAGGTAGCAGAATGGGGAAGTCTGCTTAAAAGGAAGTCAGACAGTGGAGTCTGAACTCTCCCCAGAAGACTGCAAGGTGGCTGTAGTTGGGGAGGCAGGGGTCCTGGAGAGGAACACATAGCCCGAGCTGTGAGTGGCCCCAAGAGGGATGTGGACGAGACACACAGCAAGAGGTTGCAAACACTGTGTGTGAACAGTGAGTAGAAGGTTGCAGGAGGCATACGTTTAACTGGCCGGAAAAAGCCCACCAGTTGATAGTCAGGGGATGCTGGATTGTTTAGTTAGTGACTGGACAATCTAGGGTTTTGTTTGTTCCTGTCTTATATTTTATCCACCCTGCAACCTATCTAATAAAGCTGGTGAGGAGCCAGACTTGCATAAAGAACTGTTGTTTGCCTGCTGATTGAAGTGGAAATGTGTCCTGCTGTAGTGTCAAGGACAATCCCAGAGCTATCCCCAGGGAGAAATCCTTACAAAACATATTACCATCATATTGTTACTGACCAAATCCTGTATAATGACACCAATATTACCAATAATACCAGTATACAAGGAGGAATATTATCACCATACATATTACCATCATACTGTTACTGACCAAATCCTGTATATTGAGACCAATGTTACCAATAATACAAGTATACAAGGAGGAATATTATCACCATACATATTACCATCATACTGTTACTGACCAAATCCTGTATACTGAGACCAATGTTACTAATAATACAAGTATACAAGGAGGAATATTATCACCATACATATTACCATCATACTGTTACTGACCAAATCCTGTATACTGACCAATATTACCAATAATACCAGTATACAGGGAGGAATATTATCACTATACATATTATCATCATACTGTTACTGACCAAATCCTGTATACTGAGACCAATGTTACTAATAATACAGGTATACAAGGAGGAATATTATCACCATACATATTACCATCATACTGTTACTGACCAAATCCTGTATACTGAGACCAATATTACCAATAATACCAGTATACAAGGAGGAATATTATTACATATATATTACCATCATACTGTTACTGACCAAATCCTGTATACTGACACCAATATTAGCAATAATACCAGTATACAAGGAGGAATATTATCACCATACATATTACCATCATACTGTTACTGACCAAATCCTGTATACTGACACCAATATTACCAATAATACCAGTATACAAGGAGGAATATTATCACCATACATATTACCATTATACTGTTACTGACTAAATCCTGCATACTGAGACCAATATTACCAATAATACCAGTATACAAGGAGGAATATTATCCCTATACATATTACCATCATACTGTTACTGACCAAATCCTGTATACCGAGACCAATATTACCAATAATACCAGTAAACAAGGAGGAATATTATCCCATACATATTACCATCATACTGTTACTGACCAAATCCTGTATACTGACACCAATATTACCAATAATACCAGTATACAGGGAGGAATATTATCACCATACATATTACCATTATACTGTTACTGACTAAATCCTGTATACTGAGACCAATAATACCAGTATACAAGGAGGAATATTATCCCATACATATTACCATCATACTGTTACTGACCAAATCCTGTATACTGACACCAATATTACCAATAATACCAGTATACAGGGAGGAATATTATCACCATACATATTACCATTATACTGTTACTGACTAAATCCTGTATACTGACACCAATATTACCAATAATACCAGTATACAAGGAGGAATATTATCACTATACATAATACCATCATATTGTTACCGATCAGCCGAGGCCTTACTGGGGTACTGACTGTAACCCCCTGACTGCGGTTCTCCTAATAAACAATTAAGCTTATCTCTCGAGGGAGAGTCTTGTCCCGCTGACTTCTATGGCTGTTAGTATTAAGAAGCACTCTAGTTTTATTATTATTGTTTTGATTTTTTTTGCAATGTGTCAGAGGAAGTGGTCAGTCCTGGGTCACCTGACTTCCTGTGAACTACAGGATGAGGTCAACCACAGGATCACATATTAGATTCTTTCTGCTAGTTCTCAGACCATCCCCTCCAGCTCTATCTGTATACTGCTGCTATCTCTATGGGATCAGGATATATTGTAGTTATACATCTCCCCTCCAGCTCTATCTGTATACTGCTGGTGCTATCTCTGTGGAATCAGTATATAGTAGTTATACAGCTCCCTCCAGCTCTATCTGTACACTGCTGCTATCTCTATGGAATCAGTATAAATATAGTAGTTATACAGCTCCTCTCCAGCTGTGTCTGTTTACTGCTGCTATTTCTATGGGATCAGTATATATAGTAGGTATACACCTCCCCTCCAGCTCTATCTGTATACTGCTGCTGTCTCTATGGGCTCAGTATATATATAGTAGTTATACACCTCTCCTCCAGCTCTATATGTATACTGCTGCTGTCTCTATAGGCTCAGTATATATATAGTATACACCTCCCCTCCAGCTTTATCTGTATACTGCTGCTGTCTCTATGGGCTCAGTATATATATATATATAGTATACACCTCCCCTCCAACTTTATCTGTATACTGCTGCTATCTCTATGGGATCAGGATATATAGTAGTTATACACCTCCCCTCCAGCTCTATCTGTATACTGCTGCTATCTCTATGGGATCAAGATTTATAGTATTGATGAGTAAGGCCGGATGTCACTGACTGAAACGCGTCACCTCTATGCCTGTCCTGTATGCTGCTTGCATGATAAAATAAACCGCATTGCTGCGCTGGACCTCCTCTTTTCCTGAAGATTTATAGTCGTTACACATCTCCTCTGAGGTAAAAACAGCCTGAATGTAGTAAACAATGTAGTATAAATGAAATGTGTGATTGCAGCCTAAAGACCTTAAATCTTCATAAAACATCTGAATTGTGATAATACATCAAATCACTTTCACCTCAAAAAATTCATCAAAACTGCACATAATGTGAACTGACACAACCCCTTTATGAATCTCAGTAGTTCAACTTGGCGATCTCCAGCACAAGCAGCCTAAATAGATGATCAGGTGCAGTGATCAGACATCACCCCCCCTCTCTCTGCAATGCCAACGATTCCTGGGAAATGTAGGCAGCATTAGGAAATCATTTCAGTGATGGAATTGAAATCAATATGGCTGAAAACTCCAATGCCTGCCACATCAGCTAAAACAGGTAAGCACAAGAACCTTTACATTGCACAAACATCTTTACAATATTCTGTAGTAATAGCCTAAAAAATTATTCCTGTGGTGATTTTTTAAAATAAAACCAGAATTAATTTTCATATTTTATATGACAAATGCCCTGAGATGTCTTCAATCGCCCCCCGTCACGGGCCGAGCGCTGGATGTCAGAGGGTCTTTTATTACCTGGGCGGATGTGGCGACCTGTTTATTTCCTTTCAGCTCTATCTGTATACTGCTGCTATCTCTATTTAGAATGGTGGCGGCGGGGGTTGTGACATCATGACCACACCCCTCATGACATCTTAGCCACTCCCCTCGTGACATCATAGCCATGCCTCTCGCGATGTGGGGCATGCTGTGATGTCACAAGGGGGCATGGCCGTGATCTCACGACCCCTGCCGCCCACTCCAAGTGTTCGGAATAAAATGTTCCGAATGCTGGGGAAGCGGAGTACCCTCTTAAGGCTTTTTTAGAGTTTTTTTTTTTTTTTTTTTTTACTTTAATGTCAAATTGAGTTTAATTTGTGAGGCCACAGGAGCCCAACGTCCCCCACCAGGACCGGCCCATCACACACCAGATCAATGTATCAATGGCCAATGGTACTTAACCTGTTGCGTATGCCGGGAGTACATGTACGCCCTGGTCCCCTTACCGGCTTTTAAAAGACACTCTTGGGCTGAGCGTGCATTAAACCTGGAGGGTCCCGACTGCTATCAGCCGTCCAATCAGTGCTCTAATGCTCCAGCCAGGCTCTGCTGCTCATGGAGTGCTGATAACACTGATCAATGCTATGCTATAGCACAGCATTGATCAGTATATGCAATCAAAAGATCACATGGTATAGCTCCCTATGGGGGCTAAAAAAAAAGTATAAATATAATAAATGTGAATAAGCCCCTCCCCTAATAAAAGTTTGAATCACCTACCATTTTTTAAATAAAATAATGTAATAAAAAAAAAAATAATGTGGTACCGCCCTGTGCGTAAATGTCCGAACTATTAAATTAGAATTATGGCGTACACGTTAAAAAATATCAAAATTGTGCATATCCAATAAAAAAAATTAATAAAAAGCGATTAAAAAGTCCCATTAAAATAAGAATGGTACCGATAAAAACTACAGACTATGGCGCATTGAGACTTGCATTGAGGGGCGGGGCATGACATAAGGAGGGGGCGGGACTATGATGTCAGGAGCTCCAGCGTTCTGAACTCTTTGTTCGATATGCTGAGCAGCGGAGTACCACTTTAAGGTGTAAAAAATTTGAAATCATCAACAACCAAAAATCCTCCGTGTTCCTCTGTTCTAGTTTTCGGCTTTTCTGACCTCTGACCTCTCGTGGACTCAGATGTCACCAATAAAATAAATATTCTCCTTGGTGAAGTCTGGATCAGTGTTGCGTGTTGCGGGGGGGGGGGGGGGGGGGGATCTGGAAGACATTTTCTTTTTATAAATCATCTGGTGTCAGAAAGTTCTACAGATTAGTAAATTACTTCTATATAAAATTCTTAATCCTTCCAGTACTTATCAGCTGCTGTACACTCCACAGGAAGTTGTGTAGTTCTTTCCAGTCTGACCGCAGTGCTCTCTGCTGACACCTCTGTCCATGCCAGGAACTGTCCAGAGGAGGAGCAAATCCCCATAGCAAACCTCTCCTGCTCTGGACAGTTCCTGACATGGATAGCGGTGTCAGCAGAGAGCACTGTGGTCAGACTGGAAAGAACTACACAACTTCCTGTGGAACATACAGCAGCTGATAAGTACTGGAAGGGTTAAGATTTTACGCTTGGAGCGGGCGGCAGGGTCGTGATTTCACGCCCACGCCCCCTTGTGATGTCTGCCACACCCCCTCCCATAGACCTGCATTGAGGGGGTGTGGTGTGACATCACAAGGGGCGTGGCCATAATGTCACGACCCCTGCCGCCCACACCCAGCATTGTAAGTGAACGGTGGGTGCTACACAGAGATTGCGGGGGCCCCAGTGGCAGGACCCCCAGGATCAGACGTCTTATCCTTTGTATAGTGGTGATCAGCTGCTTCTATTGTCGTCCCTCATCTCCTAATACTGAAAAGTGTTTCTCGCGAATATTCGTTTTTTGTTTTATTTTTTTGTTTTCACAGTGATCATCGCTTATGTGGTGTAAAGAAATCTCTGATACTACTGTGTGAGACTGGCTTGCGAATATTCTCATATGCGAAAATTAACATATGCTAATTTTCGCATGTATGTAATTATGTCATTTTTTATATATGCAAATTTGCGCATAAGTTAATTTTCGCATACGCGAATTTTCGCATATGCGAAAATAAAACGAGAATATTACGAATATGGCCTATGCCGCTCAACACTAATACAGTAGTACTGTGAGAGTGTCTGTCCTGGTGAATATAGTGAGTGGTGATGTATAGAGTATGCTGTGAGAGTGCCTGTCCTGGAGAATATAGTGAGTGGTGATGTATACAGTAGTGCTGTGAGAGTGCCTGTCCTGGTGAATATAGTGAGTGGTGATATATACAGTAGTGCTGTGAGAGTGCCTGTCCTGGTGAATATAGTGAGTGATGATGTATACAGTAGTGCTGTGAGAGTGCCTGTCCTGGAGAATATAGTGAGTGGTGATGTATACAGTAGTGCTGTGAGAGTGCCTGTCCTGGAGAATATAGTGAGTGGTGATGTATACAGTAGTGCTGTGAGAGTGCCTGTCCTGGTGAATATAGTGAGTGGTGATGTATACAGTAGTGCTGTGAGAGTGCCTGTCCTGGAGAATATAGTGAGTGGTGATGTATACAGTAGTGCTGTGAGAGTGCCTGTCCTGGTGAATATAGTGAGTGGTGATGTATACAGTAGTGCTGTGAGAGTGTCTGTCCTGGTGAATATAGTGAGTGGTGATGTATACAGTAGTGCTGTGAGAGTGCCTGTCCTGGAGAATATAGTGAGTGGTGATGTATACAGTAGTGCTGTGAGAGTGCCTGTCCTGGAGAATATAGTGAGTGGTGATATATACAGTAGTGCTGTGAGAGTGCCTGTCCTGGTGAATATAGTGAGTGGTGATGTATACAGTAGTGCTGTGAGAGTGCCTGTTCTGGTGAATATAGTGAGTGGTGATGTATACAGTAGTGCTGTGAGAGTGCCTGTCCTGGTGAATATAGTGAGTGGTGATGTATACAGTAGTGCTGTGAGAGTGCCTGTCCTGGTGAATATAGTGAGTGGGGATGTATACAGTAGTGCTGTGAGAGTGCCTGTCCTGGTGAATATAGTGAGTGGTGATGTATACAGTAGTGCTGTGAGAGTGCCTGTCCTGGTGAATATAGTGAGTGGTGATGTATACAGTAGTGCTGTGAGAGTGTCTGTCCTCGTGAATATAGTGAGTGGGGATGTATACAGTAGTGCTGTGAGAGTGCCTGTCCTGGTGAATATAGTAAGTGGTGATGTATACAGTAGTGCTGTGAGAGTGCCTGTCCTGGTGAATATAGTGAGTGGTGATGTATAGAGTATGCTGTGAGAGTGCCTGTCCTGGAGAATATAGTGAGTGGTGATGTATACAGTAGTGCTGTGAGAGTGCCTGTCCTGGTGAATATAGTGAGTGGTGATGTATACAGTAGTGCTGTGAGAGTGTCTGTCCTGGTGAATATAGTGAGTGGTGATGTATACAGTAGTGCTGTGAGAGTGCCTGTCCTGGAGAATATAGTGAGTGGTGATGTATACAGTAGTGCTGTGAGAGTGCCTGTCCTGGTGAATATAGTGAGTGGTGAAGTATACAGTAGTGCTGTGAGAGTGCCTGTTCTGGTGAATATAGTGAGTGGTGATGTATACAGTAGTGCTGTGAGAGTGCCTGTCCTGGTGAATATAGTGAGTGGTGATGTATACAGTAGTGCTGTGAGAGTGCCTGTCCTGGTGAATATAGTGAGTGGGGATGTATACAGTAGTGCTGTGAGAGTGCCTGTCCTGGTGAATATAGTGAGTGGTGATGTATACAGTAGTGCTGTGAGAGTGCCTGTCCTGGTGAATATAGTGAGTGGTGATGTATACAGTAGTGCTGTGAGAGTGTCTGTCCTCGTGAATATAGTGAGTGGGGATGTATACAGTAGTGCTGTGAGAGTGCCTGTCCTGGTGAATTTAGTGAGTGGTGATGTATACAGTAGTGCTGTGAGAGTGCCTGTCCTGGTGAATATAGTGAGTGGTGATGTATACAGTAGTGCAGTGAGAGTGCCTGTCCTGGTGAATATAGTGAGTGGGGATGTATACAGTAGTGCTGTGAGAGTGCCTGTCCTGGTGAATATAGTGAGTGGTGATGTATACAGTAGTGCTGTGAGAGTGCCTGTCCTGGTGAATACAGTGAGTGGTGATGTATACAGTAGTGCTGTGAGAGTGCCTGTCCTGGTGAATATTATGAGTGGTGATGTATACAGTAGTGCAGTGAGAGTGCCTGTCCTGGTGAATATAGTGAGTGGTGATGTATACAGTAGTGCTGTGAGAGTGCCTGTCCTGGTGAATACAGTGAGTGGTGATGTATACAGTAGTGCTGTGAGAGTGCCTGTCCTGGTGAATATTATGAGTGGTGATGTATACAGTAGTGCAGTGAGAGTGCCTGTCCTGGTGAATATAGTGAGTGGTGATGTATACAGTAGTGCTGTGAGAGTGCCTGTCCTGGTGAATATTATGAGTGGTGATGTATACAGTAGTGCAGTGAGAGTGCCTGTCCTGGTGAATATAGTGAGTGGGGATGTATACAGTAGTGCTGTGAGAGTGTCTGTCCTGGTGAATATAGTGAGTGGTGATGTATACAGTAGTGCTGTGAGAGTGCCTGTCTTGGTGAATATAGTGAGTGGTGATGTATACAGTAGTGCTGTGAGAGTGTCTGTCCTGGTGAATATAGTGAGTGGTGATGTATACAGTAGTGCTGTGAGAGTGCCTGTCTTGGTGAATATAGTGAGTGGTGATGTATACAGTAGTGCTGTGAGAGTGTCTGTCCTGGTGAATATAGTGAGTGATGATGTATACAGTAGTGCTGTGAGAGTGCCTGTCTTGGTGAATATAGTGAGTGGTGATGTATACAGTAGTGCTGTGAGAGTGTCTGTCCTGGTGAATATAGTGAGTGGTGATGTATACAGTAGTGCTGTGAGAGTGCCTGTCTTGGTGAATATAGTGAGTGGTGATGTATACAGTAGTGCTGTGAGAGTGCCTGTCCTGGTGAATATAGTGAGTGGGGATGTATACAGTAGT
Source organism: Hyla sarda (assembly GCF_029499605.1). Lineage (NCBI taxonomy): Eukaryota > Metazoa > Chordata > Amphibia > Anura > Hylidae > Hyla > Hyla sarda. The sequence goes on from NC_079195.1 coordinate 1,429,317, forward strand.
GCTGTGAGAGTGTCTGTCCTGGTGAATATAGTGAGTGGTGATGTATACAGTAGTGCTGTGAGAGTGTCTGTCCTGGTGAATATAGTGAGTGGTGATGTATACAGTAGTGCTGTGAGAGTGCCTGTCCTGGTGAATATAGTGAGTGGTGATATATACAGTAGTGCTGTGAGAGTGCCTGTCCTGGTGAATATAGTGAGTGGTGATGTATACAGTAGTACTGTGAGAGTGCCTGTCCTGGTGAATATAGTGAGTGGTGATATATACAGTAGGGCTGTGAGAGTGCCTGTCCTGGTGAATGTAGTGAGTGGTGATGTATACAGTAGTGCTGTGAGAGTGCCTGTCTTGGTGAATATAGTGAGTGGTGATGTATACAGTAGTACTGTGAGAGTGCCTGTCCTGGTGAATATAGTGAGTGGTGATATATACAGTAGTACTGTGAGAGTGCCTGTCCTGGTGAATATAGTGAGTGGTGATGTATACAGTAATGCTGTGAGAGTGTCTGTCCTGGAGAATATAGTGAGTGGTGATGTATACAGTAGTGCTGTGAGAGTGCCTGTCCTGGTGAATATAGTGAGTGGTGATGTATACAGTAGTGCTGTGAGAGTGCCTGTCCTGGTGAATGTAGTGAGTGGTGATGTATACAGTAGTGCTGTGAGAGTGTCTGTCCTGGTGAATATAGTGAGTGGTGATGTATACAGTAATGCTGTGAGAGTGTCTGTCCTGGAGAATATAGTGAGTGGTGATGTATACAGTAGTGCTGTGAGAGTGCCTGTCCTGGTGAATATAGTGAGTGGGGATGTATACAGTAGTGCTGTGAGAGTGTCTGTCCTGGTGAATATAGTGAGTGGTGATGTATACAGTAGTGCTGTGAGAGTGCCTGTCTTGGTGAATATAGTGAGTGGTGATGTATACAGTAGTACTGTGAGAGTGCCTGTCCTGGTGAATATAGTGAGTGGTGATATATACAGTAGTACTGTGAGAGTGCCTGTCCTGGTGAATATAGTGAGTGGTTGTCACGATTCGGCTTCCAGGTAGTGGATCCTCTGTGCCAGAGAGGGATTGGCGTGGACCGTGCTAGTGGACCGGTTCTAAGCCACTACTGGTTTTCACCAGAGCCCGCCGCAAAGCGGGATGGTCTTGCTGCGGCGGTAGTGACCAGGTCGTATCCACTAGCAACGGCTCACCTCTCTGGCTGCTGAAGATGGGCGCGGTACAAGGGAGTAGGCAGAAGCAAGGTCAGACGTAGCAGAAGGTCGGGGGCAGGCGGCAAGGTTCGTAGTCAGGATGGATAGCAGAAGTTCAGGTACACAGGCTTTGGACACACTAAACGCTTTCACTGGCACAAGGCAACAAGATCCGGCAAGGGAGTGCATGGGAGGAGGTCAGATAAAGGCAGGGAGCAGATGGGAGCCAATTAAGCTAATTGGGCCAGGCACCAATCATTGGTGCGCTGGCCCTTTAAGTCGCAGAGAGCTGGCGCGCGCGCGCCCTAGAGAGCGGAGCCGCGCGCGCCAGCAGATGACAGCAGGGGACCGGGACGGGTAAGTGACCTGGGATGCGATTCGCGAGCGGGCGCGTCCCGCTGTGCGAACCGCATCCCCGACGGCCATGACAGTGCAGCGCTCCCGGTCAGCGGGACTGACCGGGGCGCTGCGGGGAGAGAGACGCCGTGAGCGCTCCGGGGAGGAGCGGGGACCCGGAGCGCTAGGCGTAACAGTACCCCCCCCCTTAGGTCTCCCCTTTTCTTTGACCGGCAACTGCCTCCCCTGGGATGAGGACACCGGGAAAAAATGGAGGGTTTCCTCAACGGCAGGCAGTACAGCAGGAGTGGGAATGGGGAGGGAGGGCAGAGGGCGAAGCCTGGCACGGGGCAGTGTGACACCAGGACGGGGGCCATGAGGAGGCACAGAGGTTTGCCTGACGGGACTGGGAGGGGGGGAGAGGCACTTCCTATGGCAGGCAGAGTCCCAGTTCTTTATCTCCCCGGTGGTCCAATCAAGGGTGGGGGAATGAAGCCGGAGCCATGGCAGACCGAGGAGGACCTCAGAGGTACAACTGGGGAGGATGAAGAACTCAATCCTTTCGTGGTGGGGTCCGATAGACATCAGGAGGGGTTCTGTGCGGTAACGCACGGTGCAGTCCAATCTGGCTCCGTTGACCGCGGAAATGTAGAGCGGTTTGGCGAGACGGGTCACCGGGATGCTGAATTTATTAACAAAGGACTCCAACATAAAATTCCCGGAGGCACCAGAGTCCAAGCAGGCCACGGCTGAGATGGAGGAGTTGGCTGTAGGGGAAATCCGCACGGGCACCGTGAGACGTGGAGAAGAAGACTTAGAAGCAAAAGATGCCACACCCACGTGAGCTGGGTGCGTGCGTGCGTTTCCCAGGCGTGGAGGACGGATAGGGCAATCCACCAAGAAATGCTCAGTACTGGCACAGTACAGACAGAGATTTTCTTCTCTACGGCGATTCCTCTCTTCCTGGGTCAGGCGAGACCGATCCACTTGCATGGCCTCCTCGGCGGGAGGCCCAGGCGAAGACTGCAAAGGATGCTGTGGGAGAGGTGCCCAGAGATCTAAGTCTTTTTCCTGGCGGAGCTCTTGGTGTCGCTCAGAAAAACGCATGTCAATGCGGGTAGCCAAATGGATGAGTTCTTGGAGGTTGGCAGGAATCTCTCGTGCGGCCAGCACATCCTTGATGCGACTGGATAGGCCTTTTTTAAAGGTCGCGCAGAGAGCCTCATTATTCCAGGATAGTTCAGAAGCAAAAGTACGGAATTGTATGGCGTACTCGCCAACGGAAGAATTACCCTGGACCAGGTTCAGCAAGGCAGTCTCAGCAGAAGAGGCTCGGGCAGGTTCCTCAAAGACACTTCGGACTTCAGCAAAGAAGGACTGGACTGTGGCTGTGGCAGGATCATTGCGGTCCCAGAGCGGTGTGGCCCAAGACAAGGCCTTTCCTGAAAGAAGACTTACTACGAACGCCACCTTAGACCGTTCTGTAGGAAACAAGTCTGACAACATCTCCATATGCAGGGAACACTGAGACAAAAATCCACGGCAGAGTCTGGAGTCCCCATCAAATTTGTCCGGCAGGGACAAGCGGAGGTTAGGAGCGGCCACTCGCTGCGGAGGAGGTGCAGGAGCTGGCGGAGGAGATGGTTGCTGCTGTAGCAGAGGCAGAATTTGCTGTAACATGGCGGTCAACTGCGACAGCTGCTGTCCTTGTTGGGCAATCTGCTGCGATTGCTGAGCGACCACCGTGGGAAGATCAGCGAGACTTGGCAGCGGCACCTCAGCGGGATCCATGGCCGGATCTACTGTCACGATTCGGCTTCCAGGTAGTGGATCCTCTGTGCCAGAGAGGGATTGGCGTGGACCGTGCTAGTGGACCGGTTCTAAGCCACTACTGGTTTTCACCAGAGCCCGCCGCAAAGCGGGATGGTCTTGCTGCGGCGGTAGTGACCAGGTCGTATCCACTAGCAACGGCTCACCTCTCTGGCTGCTGAAGATGGGCGCGGTACAAGGGAGTAGGCAGAAGCAAGGTCAGACGTAGCAGAAGGTCGGGGGCAGGCGGCAAGGTTCGTAGTCAGGATGGGTAGCAGAAGTTCAGGTACACAGGCTTTGGACACACTAAACGCTTTCACTGGCACAAGGCAACAAGATCCGGCAAGGGAGTGCATGGGAGGAGGTCAGATAAAGGCAGGGAGCAGATGGGAGCCAATTAAGCTAATTGGGCCAGGCACCAATCATTGGTGCGCTGGCCCTTTAAGTCGCAGAGAGCTGGCGCGCGCGCGCCCTAGAGAGCGGAGCCGCGCGCGCCAGCAGATGACAGCAGGGGACCGGGACGGGTAAGTGACCTGGGATGCGATTCGCGAGCGGGCGCGTCCCGCTGTGCGAACCGCATCCCCGACGGCCATGACAGTGCAGCGCTCCCGGTCAGCGGGACTGACCGGGGCGCTGCGGGGAGAGAGACGCCGTGAGCGCTCCGGGGAGGAGCGGGGACCCGGAGCGCTAGGCGTAACAGTGGTGATATATACAGTAGTGCTGTGAGAGTGCCTGTCCTGGTGAATATAGTGAGTGGTGATGTATACAGTAGTGCTGTGAGAGTGTCTGTCCTGGAGAATATAGTGAGTGGTGATGTATACAGTAGTGCTGTGAGAGTGCCTGTCCTGGTGAATATAGTGAGTAGGGATGTATACAGTAGTGCTGTGAGAGTGCCTGTCCTGGTGAATATAGTGAGTGGTGATATATACAGTAGTGCTGTGAGAGTGCCTGTCCTGGTGAATATAGTGAGTGGTGATGTATACAGTAGTGCTGTGAGAGTGCCTGTCCTGGTGAATGTAGTGAGTGGTGATGTATACAGTAGTGCTGTGAGAGTGTCTGTCCTGGTGAATATAGTGAGTGGTGATATATACAGTAGTGCTGTGAGAGTGCCTGTCCTGGTGAATATAGTGAGTGGTGATGTATACAGTAGTGCTGTGAGAGTGTCTGTCCTGGTGAATATAGTGAGTGGTGATGTATACAGTAGTGCTGTGAGAGTGCCTGTCCTGGTGAATATAGTGAGTGGTGATGTATACAGTAGGGCTGTGAGAGTGCCTGTCCTGGTGAATGTAGTGAGTGGTGATGTATACAGTAGTGCTGTGAGAGTGTCTGTCCGGGTGAATATAGTGAGTGGTGATGTATACAGTAGTGCTGTGAGAGTGCCTGTCCTGGTGAATATAGTGAGTGGTGATGTATACAGTAGTGCTGTGAGAGTGTCTGTCCTGGTGAATATAGTGAGTGGTGATGTATACAGTAGTGCTGTGAGAGTGCCTGTCCTGGTGAATGTAGTGAGTGGTGATGTATACAGTAGTGCTGTGAGAGTGCCTGTCCTGGTGAATATAGTGAGTGGTGATGTATACAGTAGTGCTGTGAGAGTGCCTGTCCTGGTGAATATAGTGAGTGGTGATGTATACAGTAGTGCTGTGAGAGTGTCTGTCCTGGTGAATATAGTGAGTGGTGATGTATACAGTAGTGCTGTGAGAGTGCCTGTCCTGGTGAATATAGTGAGTGGTGATGTATACAGTAGTGCTGTGAGAGTGCCTGTCCTGGTGAATGTAGTGAGTGGTGATGTATACAGTAGTGCTGTGAGAGTGCCTGTCCTGGTGAATACAGTGAGTGGTGATGTATACAGTAGTGCTGTGAGAGTGCCTGTCCTGGTGAATATAGTGAGTGGTGATGTATACAGTAGTGCTGTGAGAGTGTCTGTCCTGGTGAATATAGTGAGTGGTGATGTATACAGTAGTGCTGTGAGAGTGCCTGTCCTGGTGAATGTAGTGAGTGGTGATGTATACAGTAGTGCTGTGAGAGTGCCTGTCCTGGTGAATATAGTGAGTGGTGATATATACAGTAGTGCTGTGAGAGTGCCTGTCCTGGTGAATATAGCGAGTGGTGATGTATACAGTAGGGCTGTGAGAGTGCCTGTCCTGGTGAATATAGTGAGTGGTGATGTATACAGTAGTGCTGTGAGAGTGCCTGTCCTGGTGAATATAGTGAGTGGTGATATATACAGTAGTGCTGTGAGAGTGCCTGTCCTGGTGAATATAGTGAGTGGTGATGTATACAGTAGTGCTGTGAGAGTGCCTGTCCTGGTGAATATAGTGAGTGGTGATGTATACAGTATGCTGTGAGAGTGCCTGTCCTGGTGAATATAGTGAGTGGTGATGTATACAGTAGTGCTGTGAGAGTGCCTGTCCTGGTGAATATAGTGAGTGGTGATGTATACAGTAGTACTGTGAGAGTGCCTGTCCTGGTGAATATAGTGAGTGGTGATATATACAGTAGTGCTGTGAGAGTGTCTGTCCTGGTGAATATAGTGAGTGGTGATGTATACAGTAGTGCAGTGAGAGTGTCTGTCCTGGTGAATATAGTGAGTGGTGATGTATACAGTAGTGCTGTGAGAGTGTCTGTCCTGGTGAATATAGTGAGTGGTGATGTATACAGTAGTGCTGTGAGAGTGTCTGTCCTGGTGAATACAGTGAGTGGTGATGTATACAGTAGTGCTGTGAGAGTGCCTGTCCTGGTGAATATAGTGAGTGGTGATGTATACAGTAGTGCTGTGAGAGTGTCTGTCCTGGTGAATATAGTGAGTGGTGATGTATACAGTAGTGCTGTGAGAGTGTCTGTCCTGGTGAATATAGTGAGTGGTGATGTATACAGTAGTGCTGTGAGAGTGCCTGTCCTGGAGAATATAGTGAGTGGTGATGTATACAGTAGTGCTGTGAGAGTGCCTGTCCTGGTGAATATAGTGAGTGGTGATGTATACAATAGTGCTGTGAGAGTGCCTGTCCTGGTGAATATAGTGAGTGGTGATGTATACAGTAGTGCTGTGAGAGTGCCTGTCCTGGTGAATATAGTGAGTGGTGATGTATACAGTAGTGCTGTGAGAGTGTCTGTCCTGGTGAATATAGTGAGTGGTGATGTATACAGTAGTGCTGTGAGAGTGTCTGTCCTGGTGAATATAGTGAGTGGTGATGTATACAGTAGTGCTGTGAGAGTGTCTGTCCTGGTGAATATAGTGAGTGGTGATGTATACAGTAGTGCTGTGAGAGTGCCTGTCCTGGTGAATATAGTGAGTGGTGATGTATACAATAGTGCTGTGAGAGTGCCTGTCCTGGTGAATATAGTGAGTGGTGATGTATACAGTAGTGCTGTGAGAGTGCCTGTCCTGGTGAATATAGTGAGTGGTGATGTATACAGTAGTGCTGTGAGAGTGTCTGTCCTGGTGAATATAGTGAGTGGTGATGTATACAGTAGTGCTGTGAGAGTGCCTGTCCTGGTGAATATAGTGAGTGGTGATGTATACAGTAGTGCTGTGAGAGTGCCTGTCCTGGAGAATATAGTGAGTGGTGATGTATACAGTAGTGCTGTGAGAGTGCCTGTCCTGGTGAATATAGTGAGTGGTGATGTATACAATAGTGCTGTGAGAGTGCCTGTCCTGGTGAATATAGTGAGTGATGATGTATACAGTAGTACTGTGAGAGTGCCTGTCCTGGTGAATATAGTGAGTGGTGATATATACAGTAGTGCTGTGAGAGTGCCTGTCCTGGTGAATATAGTGAGTGATGATGTATACAGCAGTGCTGTGAGAGTGCCTGTCCTGGTGAATATAGTGAGTGGTGATGTATACAGTAGTGCTGTGAGAGTGCCTGTCCTGGTGAATATAGTGAGTGATGATGTATACAGTAGTACTGTGAGAGTGCCTGTCCTGGTGAATATAGTGAGTGGTGATATATACAGTAGTGCTGTGAGAGTGCTTGTCCTGGTGAATGTAGTGAGTGGTGATGTATACAGTAGTGCTGTGAGAGTGCCTGTCCTGGTGAATATAGTGAGTGGTGATGTATACAGTAGTGCTGTGAGAGTGTCTGTCCTGGTGAATATAGTGAGTGGTGATGTATACAGTAGTGCTGTGAGAGTGCCTGTCCTGGTGAATATAGTGAGTGGTGATGTATACAGTAGTGCTGTGAGAGTGCCTGTCCTGGTGAATATAGTGAGTGGTGATATATACAGTCGTACTGTGAGAGTGTCTGTCCTGGTGAATATAGTGAGTGGTGATGTATACAGTAGTGCTGTGAGAGTGCCTGTCCTGGTGAATATAGTGAGTGATGATGTATACAGTAGTACTGTGAGAGTGCCTGTCCTGGTGAATATAGTGAGTGGTGATATATACAGTAGTGCTGTGAGAGTGCCTGTCCTGGTGAATATAGTGAGTGATGATGTATACAGTAGTGCTGTGAGAGTGCCTGTCCTGGTGAATATAGTGAGTGGTGATATATACAGTAGTGCTGTGAGAGTGCCTGTCCTGGTGAATATAGTGAGTGGTGATATATACAGTAGTGCTGTGAGAGTGTCTGTCCTGGTGAATATAGTGAGTGGTGATGTATACAGTAGTGCTGTGAGAGTGCCTGTCCTGGTGAATATAGTGAGTGGTGATGTATACAGTAGTGCTGTGAGAGTGCCTGTCCTGGTGAATATAGTGAGTGATGATGTATACAGTAGTACTGTGAGAGTGCCTGTCCTGGTGAATATAGTGAGTGGTGATATATACAGTAGTGCTGTGAGAGTGCCTGTCCTGGTGAATGTAGTGAGTGGTGATGTATACAGTAGTGCTGTGAGAGTGTCTGTCCTGGTGAATATAGAGAGTGGTGATGTATACAGTAGTGCTGTGAGAGTGTCTGTCCTGGTGAATATAGTGAGTGGTGATGTATACAGTAGTGCTGTGAGAGTGCCTGTCCTGGTGAATATAGTGAGTGGTGATATATACAGTAGTGCAGTGAGAGTGCCTGTCCTGGTGAATATAGTGAGTGGTGATGTATACAGTAGTGCTGTGAGAGTGCCTGTCCTGGTGAATATAGTGAGTGGTGATATATACAGTAGTGCTGTGAGAGTGCCTGTCCTGGTGAATGTAGTGAGTGGTGATGTATACAGTAGTGCTGTGAGAGTGTCTGTCCTGGTGAATATAGTGAGTGGTGATATATACAGTAGTGCTGTGAGAGTGCCTGTCCTGGTGAATACAGTGAGTGGTGATGTATACAGTAGTGCTGTGAGAGTGCCTGTCCTGGTGAATATAGTGAGTGGTGATGTATAGAGTAGTACTGGGAGAGTGTCTGTCCTGGTGAATATATTGAGTGGTGATGTATACAGTAGTGCTGTGAGAGTGCCTGTCCTGGTGAATATAGTGAGTGGAGATATATACAGTAGTGCTGTGAGAGTGCCTGTCCTGGTGAATATAGTGTGTGGTGATGTATAGAGTAGTACTGTGAGAGTGCCTGTCCTGGTGAATATAGTGAGTGGTGATATATACAGTAGTGCTGTGAGGGTGCCTGTCCTGGTGAATATAGTGAGTGGTGATGTATACAGTAGTACTGTGAGAGTGCCTGTCCTGGTGAATATAGTGAGTGGTGATATATACAGTAGTGCTGTGAGAGTGCCTGTCCTGGTGAATGTAGTGAGTGGTGATGTATACAGTAGTGCTGTGAGAGTGTCTGTCCTGGTGAATATAGTGAGTGGTGATGTATACAGTAGTGCTGTGAGAGTGTCTGTCCTGGTGAATATAGTGAGTGGTGATGTATACAGTAGTGCTGTGAGAGTGCCTGTCCTGGTGAATATAGTGAGTGGTGATATATACAGTAGTGCAGTGAGAGTGCCTGTCCTGGTGAATATAGTGAGTGGTGATGTATACAGTAGTGCTGTGAGAGTGCCTGTCCTGGTGAATATAGTGAGTGGTGATATATACAGTAGTGCTGTGAGAGTGCCTGTCCTGGTGAATATAGTGAGTGGTGATGTATACAGTAGTACTGTGAGAGTGCCTGTCCTGGTGAATATAGTGAGTGGTGATATATACAGTAGTGCTGTGAGGGTGCCTGTCCTGGTGAATATAGTGAGTGGTGATGTATACAGTAGTGCTGTGAGAGTGCCTGTCCTGGTGAATACAGTGAGTGGTGATGTATACAGTAGTGCTGTGAGAGTGCCTGTCCTGGTGAATACAGTGAGTGGTGATGTATACAGTAGTGCAGTGAGAGTGCCTGTCCTCGTGAATATAGTGAGTGGTGATGTATACAGTTGTACTGGGAGAGTGTCTGTCCTGGTGAATATAGTGAGTGGTGATGTATACAGTAGTGCTGTGAGAGTGCCTGTCCTGGTGAATATAGTGAGTGGTGATGTATACAGTAGTGCTGTGAGAGTGCCTGTCCTGGTGAATATAGTGAGTGGTGATGTATACAGTAGTGCTGTGAGAGTGCCTGTCCTGGTGAATATAGTGAGTGGTGATATATACAGTAGTGCTGTGAGGGTGCCTGTCCTGGTGAATATAGTGAGTGGTGATGTATACAGTAGTGCTGTGAGAGTGCCTGTCCTGGTGAATACAGTGAGTGGTGATGTATACAGAAGTGCTGTGAGAGTGCCTGTCCTGGTGAATGTAGTGAGTGGTGATGTATACAGTAGTGCTGTGATAGTGTCTGTCCTGGTGAATATAGTGAGTGGTGATGTATACAGTAGTGCTGTGAGAGTGTCTGTCCTGGTGAATATAGTGAGTGGTGATGTATACAGTAGTGCTGTGAGAGTGCCTGTCCTGGTGAATATAGTGAGTGGTGATATATACAGTAGTGCAGTGAGAGTGCCTGTCCTGGTGAATATAGTGAGTGGTGATGTATACAGTAGTACTGTGAGAGTGCCTGTCCTGGTGAATATAGTGAGTGGTGATGTATACAGTAGTGCTGTGAGAGTGCCTGTCCTGGTGAATACAGTGAGTGGTGATGTATACAGTAGTGCTGTGAGAGTGCCTGTCCTGGTGAATACAGTGAGTGGTGATGTATACAGTAGTGCTGTGAGAGTGCCTGTCCTGGTGAATATAGTGAGTGTTGATGTATACAGTAGTGCTGTGAGAGTGCCTGTCCTGGTGAATATAGTGAGTGGTGATGTATACAGTAGTACTGTGAGAGTGCCTGTCCTGGTGAATGTAGTAAGTGGTGATGTATACAGTAGTGCAGTGAGAGTGCCTGTCCTGGTGAATATAGTGAGTGGTGATGTATACCGTAGTGCTGTGAGAGTGCCTGTCCTGGTGAATATAGTGAGTGGTGATGTATACCGTAGTGCTGTGAGAGTGCCTGTCCTGGTGAATATAGTGAGTGGTGATGTATACAGTAGTGCTGTGAGAGTGTCTGTCCTGGTGAATATAGTGAGTGGTGATGTATACAGTAGTGCTGTGAGAGTGCCTGTCCTGGTGAATATAGTGAGTGGTGATGTATACAGTAGTGCTGTGAGAGTGCCTGTCCTGGTGAATATAGTGAGTGGTGATATATACAGTAGTGCAGTGAGAGTGTCTGTCCTGGTGAATATAGTGAGTGGTGATGTATACAGTAGTGCTGTGAGAGTGCCTGTCCTGGTGAATATAGTGAGTGGTGATGTATACAGTAGTGCTGTGAGAGTGCCTGTCCTGGTGAATATAGTGAGAGGTGATGTATACAGTAGTGCTGTGAGAGTGTCTGTCCTGGTGAATATAGTAAGTGGTGATGTATACAGTAGTGCTGTGAGAGTGCCTGTCCTGGTGAATACAGTGAGTGGTGATGTATACAGTAGGGCTGTGAGAGTGCCTGTCCTGGTGAATATAGTGAGTGGTGATGTATACAGTAGTACTGTGAGAGTGTCTGTCCTGGTGAATATAGTGAGTGGTGATGTATACAGTAGTGCTGTGAGAGTGCCTGTCCTGGTGAATATAGTGAGTGGTGATGTATACAGTAGTGCTGTGAGAGTGCCTGTCCTGGTGAATATAGTGAGTGGTGATGTATACAGTAGTGCTGTGAGAGTGTCTGTCCTGGTGAATATAGCGAGTGGTGATGTATACAGTAGTGCTGTGAGAGTGCCTGTCCTGGTGAATACAGTGAGTGGTGATATATACAGTAGTGCTGTGAGAGTGCCTGTCCTGGTGAATACAGTGAGTGGTGATATATACAGTAGTGCTGTGAGAGTGCCTATCCTGGTGAATATAGTGAGTGGTGATGTATACAGTAGTGCAGTGAGAGTGCCTGTCCTGGTGAATGTAGTGAGTGGTGATGTATACAGTAGTGCTGTGAGAGTGCCTGTCCTGGCGAATATAGTGAGTGGTGATGTATACAGTAGTGCTGTGAGAGTGCCTGTCCTGGAGAATATAGTGAGTGGTGATGTATACAGTAGTGCTGTGAGAGTGCCTGTCCTGGTGAATATAGTGAGTGGTGATGTATACAGTAGTGCTGTGAGAGTGCCTGTCCTGGTGAATATAGTGAGTGGTGATGTATACAGTAGTGCTGTGAGAGTGTCTGTCCTGGTGAATGTAGTGAGTGGTGATATATACAGTAGTGCTGTGAGAGTGCCTGTCCTGGAGAATATAGTGAGTGGTGATGTATACAGTAGTGCTGTGAGAGTGCCTGTCCTGGTGAATATAGTGAGTGGTGATGTATACAGTAGTGCTGTGAGAGTGCCTGTCCTGGTGAATATAGTGAGTGGTGATGTATACAGTAGTGCTGTGAGAGTGTCTGTCCTGGTGAATATAGTGAGTGGTGATGTATACAGTAGTGCTGTGAGAGTGTCTGTCCTGGTGAATATAGTGAGTGGTGATGTATATAGTAGTGCTGTGAGAGTGCCTGTCCTGGTGAATGTAGTGAGTGGTGATGTATACAGTTGTACTGTGAGAGTGCCTGTCCTGGTGAATATAGTGAGTGGTGATGTATACAGTAGTGCTGTGAGAGTGCCTGTCCTGGTGAATATAGTGAGTGGTGATGTATACAGTATGCTGTGAGAGTGCCTGTCCTGGTGAATATAGTGAGTGGTGATGTATACAGTAGTGCTGTGAGAGTGCCTGTCCTAGTGAATGTAGTGAGTGGTGATGTATACAGTAGTGCTGTGAGAGTGTCTGTCCTGGTGAATATATTGAGTGGTGATGTATACAGTAGTGCTGTGAGAGTGCCTGTCCTGGTGAATACAGTGAGTGGTGATGTATACAGTAGTACTGTGAGAGTGTCTGTCCTGGTGAATATAGTGAGTGGTTATGTATACAGTAGTGCTGTGAGAGTGCCTGTCCTAGTGAATGTAGTGAGTGGTGATGTATACAGTAGTACTGTGAGAGTGTCTGTCCTGGTGAATATAGTGAGTGGTGATGTATACAGTAGTGCTGTGAGAGTGCCTGTCCTGGTGAATATAGTGAGTGGTGATGTATACAGTAGTGCTGTGAGAGTGTCTGTCCTGGTGAATATATTGAGTGGTGATGTATACAGTAGTGCTGTGAGAGTGCCTGTCCTGGTGAATGTAGTGAGTGGTGATATATACAGTAGGGCTGTGAGAGTGCCTGTCCTGGTGAATATAGTGAGTGGTGATGTCTACAGTAGGGCTGTGAGAGTGCCTGTCCTGGTGAATATAGTGAGTGGTGATGTATACAGTAGTACTGTGAGAGTGTCTGTCCTGGTGAATATAGTGAGGGGTGATGTATACAGTAGTGCTGTGAGAGTGCCTGTCCTGGTGAATACAGTGAGTGGTGATATATACAGTAGTACTGTGAGAGTGCCTGTCCTGGTGAATATAGTGAGTGGTGATGTATACAGTAGTACTGTGAGAGTGCCTGTCCTGGTGAATATAGTGAGTGGTGATGTATACCGTAGTGCTGTGAGAGTGCCTGTCCTGGTGAATAAAGTGAGTGGGGATGTATACATTAGTGCTGTGAGAGTGCCTGTCCTGGTGAATATAGTGAGTGGTAATGTATACAGTAGGGCTATGAGAGTGCCTGTCCTAGTGAATGTAGTGAGTGGTGATGTATACAGTAGTGCTGTGAGAGTGCCTGTCCTGGTGAATATAGTAAGTGGTGATGTATACAGTAGTGCTGTGAGAGTGCCTGTCCTGGTGAATATAGTGAGTGGTGATGTATACAGTAGTGCTGTGAGAGTGTCTGTCCTGGTGAATATAGTGAGTGGTGATGTATACCGTAGTGCTGTGAGAGTGCCTGTCCTGGTGAATATAGTGAGTGGTGATGTGTACCGTAGTGCTGTGAGAGTGCCTGTCCTGGTGAATGTAGTGAGTGGTGATGTATACAGTAGTGCTGTGAGAGTGCCTGTCCTGGTGAATACAGTGAGTGGTGATGTATACAGTAGTGCTGTGAGAGTGTCTGTCCTGGTGAATATAGTGAGTGGTGATGTATACAGTAGTGCTGTGAGAGTGCCTGTCCTGGTGAATATAGTGAGTGGTGATGTATACAGTAGTGCTGTGAGAGTGCCTGTCCTGGTGAATATAGTGAGAGGTGATGTATACAGTAGTGCTGTGAGAGTGTCTGTCCTGGTGAATATAGTGAGTGGTGATATATACAGTAGTGCTGTGAGAGTGCCTGTCCTGGTGAATATAGTGAGTGGTGATGTATACAGTAGTGCTGTGAGAGTGCCTGTCCTGGTGAATACAGTGAGTGGTGATGTATACAGTAGTGCTGTGAGAGTGTCTGTCCTGGTGAATATAGTTAGTGGGGATGTATACAGTAGTGCTGTGAGAGTGCCTGTCCTGGTGAATATAGTGAGTGGTGATGTATACAGTCGTACTGTGAGAGTGTCTGTCCTGGTGAATATAGTGAGTGGTGATGTATACAGTAGTGCTGTGAGAGTGTCTGTCCTGGTGAATATAGTTAGTGGGGATGTATACAGTAGTGCTGTGAGAGTGCCTGTCCTGGTGAATATAGTGAGTGGTGATGTATACAGTAGTGCTGTGAGAGTGCCTGTCCTGGTGAATATAGTGAGTGGTGATGTATACAGTAGTGCTGTGAGAGTGTCTGTCCTGGTGAATATAGTGAGTGGTGATGTATACAGTAGTGCTGTGAGAGTGCCTGTCCTGGTGAATATAGTGAGTGGTGATGTATACAGTATGCTGTGAGAGTGCCTGTCCTGGTGAATATAGTGAGTGGTGATATATACAGTAGTGCTGTGAGAGTGCCTGTCCTGGTGAATATAGTGAGTGGTGATGTATAGAGTATGCTGTGAGAGTGCCTGTCCTGGTGAATATAGTGAGTGTTGATGTATACAGTAGTGCTGTGAGAGTGCCTGTCCTGGTGAATATAGTGAGTGGTGATATATACAGTAGTGCTGTGAGAGTGCCTGTCCTGGTGAATATAGTGAGTGGTGATGTATAGAGTATGCTGTGAGAGTGCCTGTCCTGGTGAATATAGTGAGTGGTGATGTATACAGTAGTGCTGTGAGAGTGTCTGTCCTGGTGAATATAGTGAGTGGTGATGTATACAGTAGTGCTGTGAGAGTGTCTGTCCTGGTGAATATAGTAAGTGGTGATGTATACAGTAGTGCTGTCAGAGTGCCTGTCCTGGTGAATATAGTAAGTGGTGATGTATACAGTAGTGCTGTGAGAGTGTCTGTCCTGGTGAATATAGTGAGTGGTGATGTATACAGTATGCTGTGAGAGTGCCTGTCCTGGTGAATATAGTGAGTGGTGATGTATACAGTAGTGCTGTGAGAGTGTCTGTCCTGGTGAATATAGTGAGTGATGATGTATACAGTAGTGCTGTGAGAGTGTCTGTCCTGGTGAATATAGTGAGTGGTGATGTATAGAGTATGCTGTGAGAGTGCCTGTCCTGGTGAATATAGTGAGTGGTGATGTATACAGTAGGGCTGTGAGAGTGCCTGTCCTGGTGAATATAGTGAGTGGTGATGTATAGAGTATGCTGTGAGAGTGCCTGTCCTGGTGAATATAGTGAGTGGTGATGTATACAGTAGGGCTGTGAGAGTGCCTGTCCTGGTGAATATAGTGAGTGGTGATGTATACAGTAGTGCAGTGAGAGTGCCTGTCCTGGTGAATATAGTGAGTGGTGATGTATACAGTAGGGCTGTGAGAGTGCCTGTCCTGGTGAATACAGTGAGTGGTGATGTATACAGTAGTGCTGTGAGAGTGCCTGTCCTGGTGAATATAGTGAGTGGTGATGTATACAGTAGTGCAGTGAGAGTGCCTGTCCTGGTGAATATAGTGAGTGGTGATATATACAGTAGTGCTGTGAGAGTGCCTGTCCTGGTGAATATAGTGAGTGGTGATGTATACAGTAGTGCTGTGAGAGTGCCTGTCCTGGTGAATATAGTGAGTGGTGATGTATACAGTAGTACTGTGAGAGTGCCTGTCCTGGTGAATATAGTGAGTGGTGATGTATACAGTAGTGCTGTGAGAGTGCCTGTCCTAGTGAATATAGTGAGTGGTGATGTATACAGTAGTGCTGTGAGAGTGCCTGTCCTGGTGAATATAGTGAGTGATGATGTATACAGTAGTACTGTGAGAGTGCCTGTCCTGGTGAATATAGTGAGTGGTGATATATACAGTAGTGCTGTGAGAGTGCCTGTCCTGGTGAATATAGCTAGTGGTGATGTATACAGTAGTGCTGTGAGAGTGCCTGTCCTGGTGAATATAGTGAGTGGTGATGTATACAGTAGTGCTGTGAGAGTGCCTGTCCTGGTGAATATAGTGAGTGGTGATGTATACAGTAGTACTGTGAGAGTGCCTGTCCTGGTGAATATAGTGAGTGGTGATGTATACCGTAGTGCTGTGAGAGTGCCTGTCCTGGTGAATGTAGTGAGTGGTGATGTATACAGTAGTGCTGTGAGAGTGCCTGTCCTGGTGAATATAGTGAGTGGTGATATATACAGTAGGGCTGTGAGAGTGTCTGTCCTGGTGAATATAGTGAGTGGTGATGTATACAGTAGTGCTGTGAGAGTGTCTGTCCTGGTGAATATAGTGAGTGGTGATGTATACAGTAGTGCTGTGAGAGTGCCTGTCCTGGTGAATATAGTGAGTGGTGATGTATACAGTAGTGCTGTGAGAGTGCCTGTCCTGGTGAATATAGTGAGTGGTGATGTATACAGTAGTGCTGTGAGAGTGTCTGTCCTGGTGAATATAGTGAGTGGTGATGTATACAGTAGTGCTGTGAGAGTGTCTGTCCTGGTGAATATAGTGAGTGGTGATGTATACAGTAGTGCTGTGAGAGTGTCTGTCCTGGTGAATATAGTGAGTGGTGATGTATACAGTAGTGCTGTGAGAGTGCCTGTCCTGGTGAATATAGTGAGTGGTGATGTATACAGTAGTGCTGTGAGAGTGCCTGTCCTGGTGAATATAGTGAGTGGTGATGTATACAGTAGTGCTGTGAGAGTGCCTGTCCTGGTGAATATAGTGAGTGGTGATGTATACAGTAGGGCTGTGAGAGTGCCTGTCCTGGTGAATATAGTGAGTGGTGATGTATACAGTAGTGCTGTGAGAGTGCCTGTCCTGGTGAATATAGTGAGTGGTGATGTATACGGTAGTGCTGTGAGAGTGTCTGTCCTGGTGAATATAGTGAGTGGTGATGTATACAGTAGTGCTGTGAGAGTGCCTGTCCTGGTGAATATAGTGAGTGGTGATGTATACAGTAGTGCTGTGAGAGTGCCTGTCCTGGTGAATATAGTGAGTGGTGATGTATACAGTAGTGCTGTGAGAGTGTCTGTCCTGGTGAATATAGTGATTGGTGATGTATACAGTAGTGCTGTGAGAGTGCCATTCCTGGTGAATATAGTGAGTGGTGATGTATACAGTAGTGCTGTGAGAGTGCCTGTCCTGGTGAATATAGTGAGTGGTGATATATACAGTAGTGCTGTGAGAGTGCCTGTCCTAGTGAATATAGTGAGTGGTGATGTATAGAGTAGTGCTGTGAGAGTGCCTGTCCTGGTGAATATAGTGAGTGGTGATGTATACAGTAGTGCTGTGAGAGTGCCTGTCCTGGTGAATATAGTGAGTGGTGATGTATACAGTAGTGCTGTGAGAGTGCCTGTCCTGGTGAATATAGTGAGTGGTGATGTATACAGTAGTGCTGTGAGAGTGCCTGTCCTGGTGAATATAGTGAGTGGTGATGTATACAGTAGTACTGTGAGAGTGCCTGTCCTGGTGAATATAGTGAGTGGTGATGTATACAGTAGTGCTGTGAGAGTGCCTGTCCTAGTGAATATAGTGAGTGGTGATGTATACAGTAGTGCTGTGAGAGTGCCTGTCCTGGTGAATATAGTGAGTGATGATGTATACAGTAGTACTGTGAGAGTGCCTGTCCTGGTGAATATAGTGAGTGGTGATATATACAGTAGTGCTGTGAGAGTGCCTGTCCTGGTGAATATAGCTAGTGGTGATGTATACAGTAGTGCTGTGAGAGTGCCTGTCCTGGTGAATATAGTGAGTGGTGATGTATACAGTAGTGCTGTGAGAGTGCCTGTCCTGGTGAATATAGTGAGTGGTGATGTATACAGTAGTACTGTGAGAGTGCCTGTCCTGGTGAATATAGTGAGTGGTGATGTATACCGTAGTGCTGTGAGAGTGCCTGTCCTGGTGAATGTAGTGAGTGGTGATGTATACAGTAGTGCTGTGAGAGTGCCTGTCCTGGTGAATATAGTGAGTGGTGATATATACAGTAGGGCTGTGAGAGTGTCTGTCCTGGTGAATATAGTGAGTGGTGATGTATACAGTAGTGCTGTGAGAGTGTCTGTCCTGGTGAATATAGTGAGTGGTGATGTATACAGTAGTGCTGTGAGAGTGCCTGTCCTGGTGAATATAGTGAGTGGTGATGTATACAGTAGTGCTGTGAGAGTGCCTGTCCTGGTGAATATAGTGAGTGGTGATGTATACAGTAGTGCTGTGAGAGTGTCTGTCCTGGTGAATATAGTGAGTGGTGATGTATACAGTAGTGCTGTGAGAGTGTCTGTCCTGGTGAATATAGTGAGTGGTGATGTATACAGTAGTGCTGTGAGAGTGTCTGTCCTGGTGAATATAGTGAGTGGTGATGTATACAGTAGTGCTGTGAGAGTGCCTGTCCTGGTGAATATAGTGAGTGGTGATGTATACAGTAGTGCTGTGAGAGTGCCTGTCCTGGTGAATATAGTGAGTGGTGATGTATACAGTAGTGCTGTGAGAGTGCCTGTCCTGGTGAATATAGTGAGTGGTGATGTATACAGTAGGGCTGTGAGAGTGCCTGTCCTGGTGAATATAGTGAGTGGTGATGTATACAGTAGTGCTGTGAGAGTGCCTGTCCTGGTGAATATAGTGAGTGGTGATGTATACAGTAGTGCTGTGAGAGTGTCTGTCCTGGTGAATATAGTGAGTGGTGATGTATACAGTAGTGCTGTGAGAGTGCCTGTCCTGGTGAATATAGTGAGTGGTGATGTATACAGTAGTGCTGTGAGAGTGCCTGTCCTGGTGAATATAGTGAGTGGTGATGTATACAGTAGTGCTGTGAGAGTGTCTGTCCTGGTGAATATAGTGATTGGTGATGTATACAGTAGTGCTGTGAGAGTGCCATTCCTGGTGAATATAGTGAGTGGTGATGTATACAGTAGTGCTGTGAGAGTGCCTGTCCTGGTGAATATAGTGAGTGGTGATATATACAGTAGTGCTGTGAGAGTGCCTGTCCTAGTGAATATAGTGAGTGGTGATGTATAGAGTAGTGCTGTGAGAGTGCCTGTCCTGGTGAATATAGTGAGTGGTGATGTATACAGTAGTGCTGTGAGAGTGCCTGTCCTGGTGAATATAGTGAGTGGTGATGTATACAGTAGTGCTGTGAGAGTGTCTGTCCTGGTGAATATAGTGAGTGGTGATGTATACAGTAGTGCTGTGAGAGTGCCTGTCCTGGTGAATATAGTGAGTGATGATGTATACAGTATGCTGTGAGAGTGCCTGTCCTCGTGAATATAGTGAGTGGTGATGTATACAGTAGTGCTGTGAGAGTGCCTGTCCTGGTGAATATAGTGAGTGGTGATATATACAGTAGTGCTGTGAGAGTGCCTGTCCTGGTGAATATAGTGAGTGGTGATGTATACCGTAGTGCTGTGAGAGTGCCTGTCCTGGTGAATGTAGTGAGTGGTGATGTATACAGTAGTGCTGTGAGAGTGCCTGTCCTGGTGAATATAGTGAGTGGTGATGTATACAGTAGTGCTGTGAGAGTGTCTGTCCTGGTGAATATAGTGAGTGGTGATGTATACAGTAGTGCTGTGAGAGTGCCTGTCCTGGTGAATATAGTGAGTGGTGATGTATACAGTAGTGCTGTGAGAGTGTCTGTCCTGGTGAATATAGTGAGTGGTGATGTATACAGTAGTGCTGTGAGAGTGTCTGTCCTGGTAAATATAGTGAGTGGTGATGTATACAGTAGTGCTGTGAGAGTGCCTGTCCTGGTGAATATAGTGAGTGGTGATGTATACAGTATGCTGTGAGAGTGCCTGTCCTGGTGAATATAGTGAGTGGTGATGTATAGAGTATGCTGTGAGAGTGCCTGTCCTGGTGAATATAGTGAGTGGTGATGTATACAGTAGTGCTGTGAGAGTGCCTGTCCTGGTGAATATAGTGAGTGGTGATGTATACAGTAATGCTGTGAGAGTGCCTGTCCTGGTGAATATAGTGAGTGGTGATGTATACAGTAGTGCTGTGAGAGTGCCTGTCCTGGTGAATATAGTGAGGGGTGATATATACAGTAGTGCTGTGAGAGTGCCTGTCCTGGTGAATATAGTGAGGGGTGATATATACAGTAGTACTGTGAGAGTGTCTGTCCTGGTGAATATATTGAGTGGTGATGTATACAGTAGTGCTGTGAGAGTGTCTGTCCTGGTGAATATATTGAGTGGTGATGTATACAGTAGTGCTGTGAGAGTGCCTGTCCTGGTGAATACAGTGAGTGGTGATGTGTACAGTAGTACTGTGAGAGTGTCTGTCCTGGTGAATATAGTGAGTGGTTATGTATACAGTAGTGCTGTGAGAGTGCCTGTCCTAGTGAATGTAGTGAGTGGTGATGTATACAGTAGTACTGTGAGAGTGTCTGTCCTGGTGAATATAGTGAGTGGTTATGTATACAGTAGTGCTGTGAGAGTGCCTGTCCTAGTGAATGTAGTGAGTGGTGATGTATACAGTAGTGCTGTGAGAGTGTCTGTCCTGGTGAATATATTGAGTGGTGATGTATACAGTAGTGCTGTGAGAGTGCCTGTCCTGGTGAATGTAGGGAGTGGTGATATATACAGTAGGGCTGTGAGAGTGCCTGTCCTGGTGAATATAGTGAGTGGTGATGTATACAGTAGGGCTGTGAGAGTGCCTGTCCTGGTGAATATAGTGAGTGGTGATGTATACAGTAGTACTGTGAGAGTGTCTGTCCTGGTGAATATAGTGAGTGGTGATGTATACAGTAGTGCTGTGAAAGTGCCTGTCCTGGTGAATAAAGTGAGTGGGGATGTATACATTAGTGCTGTGAGAGTGCCTGTCCTGGTGAATATAGTGAGTGGTAATGTATACAGTAGGGCTATGAGAGTGCCTGTCCTAGTGAATGTAGTGAGTGGGGATGTATACAGTAGTGCTGTGAGAGTGCCTGTCCTGGTGAATATAGTGAGTGGTGATGTATACAGTAGTGCTGTGAGAGTGCCTGTCCTGGTGAATACAGTGAGTGGTGATGTATACAGTATGCTGTGAGAGTGCCTGTCCTGGTGAATATAGTGAGTGGTGATGTATACAGTAGTGCTGTGAGAGTGCCTGTCCTGGTGAATATAGTGAGTGGTGATGTATACAGTAGTGCAGTGAGAGTGCCTGTCCTGGTGAATAAAGTGAGTGGGGATGTATACATTAGTGCTGTGAGAGTGCCTGTCCTGGTGAATATAGTGAGTGGTAATGTATACAGTAGGGCTATGAGAGTGCCTGTCCTAGTGAATGTAGTGAGTGGTGATGTATACAGTAGTGCTGTGAGAGTGCCTGTCCTGGTGAATATAGTGAGTGGTGATGTATACAGTAGTGCTGTGAGAGTGCCTGTCCTGGTGAATACAGTGAGTGGTGATGTATACAGTATGCTGTGAGAGTGCCTGTCCTGGTGAATATAGTGAGTGTTGATGTATACAGTAGTGCTGTGAGAGTGCCTGTCCTGGTGAATATAGTGAGTGGTGATGTATACAGTAGTGCAGTGAGAGTGCCTGTCCTGGTGAATATAGTAAGTGGTGATGTATACAGTAGTGCTGTGAGAGTGCCTGTCCTGGTGAATATAGTGAGTGGTGATGTATACAGTAGTGCTGTGAGAGTGTCTGTCCTGGTGAATATAGTGAGTGGTGATGTATACCGTAGTGCTGTGAGAGTGCCTGTCCTGGTGAATATAGTGAGTGGTGATGTATACCGTAGTGCTGTGAGAGTGCCTGTCCTGGTGAATGTAGTGAGTGGTGATGTATACAGTAGTGCTGTGAGAGTGTCTGTCCTGGTGAATATAGTGAGTGGTGATATATACAGTAGTGCAGTGAGAGTGCCTGTCCTGGTGAACATAGTGAGTGGTGATGTATACAGTAGTGCTGTGAGAGTGCCTGTCCTGGTGAATACAGTGAGTGGTGATGTATACAGTAGTGCTGTGAGAGTGTCTGTCCTGGTGAATATAGTGAGTGGTGATGTATACAGTAGTGCTGTGAGAGTGCCTGTCCTGGTGAATATAGTGAGTGGTGATGTATACAGTAGTGCTGTGAGAGTGTCTGTCCTGGTGAATATAGTGAGTGGTGATATATACAGTAGTGCTGTGAGAGTGCCTGTCCTGGTGAATTTAGTGAGTGGTGATGTATACAGTAGTGCTGTGAGAGTGTCTGTCCTGGTGAATATAGTGAGTGGTGATGTATACAGTAGTGCTGTGAGAGTGCCTGTCCTGGTGAATATAGTGAGTGGTGATATATACAGTCGTACTGTGAGAGTGCCTGTCCTGGTGAATATAGTGAGTGGTGATGTATACAGTCGTACTGTGAGAGTGCCTGTCCTGGTGAATATAGTGAGTGGTGATGTATACAGTCGTACTGTGAGAGTGCCTGTCCTCGTGAATATAATGAGTGGTGATGTATACAGTAGTGCTGTGAGAGTGCCTGTCCTCGTGAATATAGTGAGTGGTGATATATACAGTAGTGCTGTGAGAGTGCCTGTCCTGGTGAATATAGTGAGTGGTGATGTATACAGTAGTGCTGTGAGAGTGTCTGTCCTGGTGAATATAGTGAGTGGTGATGTATACAGTAGTACTGTGAGAGTGCCTGTCCTGGTGAATATAGTGAGTGGTGATGTATACAGTAGTGCTGTGAGAATGCCTGTCCTGGTGAATATAGTGAGTGGTGATGTATACAGTAGTGCTGTAAGAGTGTCTGTCCTGGTGAATATAGTGAGTGGTGATGTATACAGTAGTACTGTGAGAGTGCCTGTCCTGGTGAATATAGTGAGTGGTGATGTATACAGTAGTGCTGTGAGAGTGCCTGTCCTGGTGAATATAGTGAGTGGTGATGTATACAGTAGTGCTGTGAGAGTGCCTGTCCTGGTGAATATAGTGAGTGGTGATGTATACAGTAGTGCTGTGAGAGTGCCTGTCCTGGTGAATATAGTGAGTGGTGATATATACAGTAGTGCAGTGAGAGTGCCTGTCCTGGTGAATATAGTGAGTGGTGATGTATACAGTAGTGCTGTGAGAGTGCCTGTCCTGGTGAATATAGTGAGTGGTGATGTATAGAGTAGTGCTGTGAGAGTGCCTGTCCTGGTGAATATAGTGAGTGGTGATATATACAGTAGTGCTGTGAGAGTGCCTGTCCTGGTGAATATAGTGAGTGGTGATGTATACAGTAGTACTGTGAGAGTGCCTGTCCTGGTGAATATAGTGAGTGGTGATATATACAGTAGTACTGTGAGAGTGCCTGTCCTGGTGAATATAGTGAGTGGTGATATATACAGTAGTGCTGTGAGAGTGCCTGTCCTGGTGAATATAGTGAGCGGTGATATATACAGTAGTGCTGTGAGAGTGCCTGTCCTGGTGAATATAGTGAGTGGTGATGTATACAGTAGGGCTGTGAGAGTGCCTGTCCTGGTGAATATAGTGAGTGGTGATGTATACAGTCGTACTGTGAGAGTGCCTGTCCTGGTGAATATAGTGAGTGGGTATATATACAGTAGTGCTGTGAGAGTGCCTGTCCTGGTGAATATAGTGAGTGGTGATGTATACAGTAGTGCTGTGAGAGTGTCTGTCCTGGTGAATATAGTGAGTGGTGATGTATACAGTAGTACTGTGAGAGTGCCTGTCCTGGTGAATATAGTGAGTGGTGATGTATACAGTAGTGCTGTGAGAATGCCTGTCCTGGTGAATATAGTGAGTGGTGATGTATACAGTAGTGCTGTAAGAGTGTCTGTCCTGGTGAATATAGTGAGTGGTGATGTATACAGTAGTACTGTGAGAGTGCCTGTCCTGGTGAATATAGTGAGTGGTGATGTATACAGTAGTGCTGTGAGAGTGCCTGTCCTGGTGAATATAGTGAGTGGTGATGTATACAGTAGTGCTGTGAGAGTGCCTGTCCTGGTGAATATAGTGAGTGGTGATGTATACAGTAGTGCTGTGAGAGTGCCTGTCCTGGTGAATATAGTGAGTGGTGATATATACAGTAGTGCAGTGAGAGTGCCTGTCCTGGTGAATATAGTGAGTGGTGATGTATACAGTAGTGCTGTGAGAGTGCCTGTCCTGGTGAATATAGTGAGTGGTGATGTATAGAGTAGTGCTGTGAGAGTGCCTGTCCTGGTGAATATAGTGAGTGGTGATATATACAGTAGTGCTGTGAGAGTGCCTGTCCTGGTGAATATAGTGAGTGGTGATGTATACAGTAGTACTGTGAGAGTGCCTGTCCTGGTGAATATAGTGAGTGGTGATATATACAGTAGTACTGTGAGAGTGCCTGTCCTGGTGAATATAGTGAGTGGTGATATATACAGTAGTGCTGTGAGAGTGCCTGTCCTGGTGAATATAGTGAGTGGTGATATATACAGTAGTGCTGTGAGAGTGCCTGTCCTGGTGAATATAGTGAGTGGTGATGTATACAGTAGGGCTGTGAGAGTGCCTGTCCTGGTGAATATAGTGAGTGGTGATGTATACAGTCGTACTGTGAGAGTGCCTGTCCTGGTGAATATAGTGAGTGGTGATATATACAGTAGTGCTGTGAGAGTGCCTGTCCTGGTGAATATAGTGAGTGGTGATGTATACAGTAGTGCTGTGAGAGTGTCTGTCCTGGTGAATATAGTGAGTGGTGATGTATACAGTAGTACTGTGAGAGTGCCTGTCCTGGTGAATATAGTGAGTGGTGATGTATACAGTAGTGCTGTGAGAATGCCTGTCCTGGTGAATATAGTGAGTGGTGATGTATACAGTAGGGCTGTGAGAGTGTCTGTCCTGGTGAATATAGTGAGTGGTGATGTATACAGTAGTGCTGTAAGAGTGTCTGTCCTGGTGAATATAGTGAGTGGTGATGTATACAGTAGTACTGTGAGAGTGCCTGTCCTGGTGAATATAGTGAGTGGTGATGTATACAGTAGTGCTGTGAGAGTGCCTGTCCTGGTGAATATAGTGAGTGGTGATGTATACAGTAGTGCTGTGAGAGTGCCTGTCCTGGTGAATATAGTGAGTGGTGATGTATACAGTAGTGCTGTGAGAGTGCCTGTCCTGGTGAATATAGTGAGTGGTGATATATACAGTAGTGCAGTGAGAGTGCCTGTCCTGGTGAATATAGTGAGTGGTGATGTATACAGTAGTGCTGTGAGAGTGCCTGTCCTGGTGAATATAGTGAGTGGTGATGTATAGAGTAGTGCTGTGAGAGTGCCTGTCCTGGTGAATATAGTGAGTGGTGATGTATACAGTCGTACTGTGAGAGTGCCTGTCCTGGTGAATATAGTGAGTGGTGATGTATAGAGTAGTACTGTGAGAGTGCCTGTCCTGGTGAATATAGTGAGTGGTGATATATACAGTAGTGCTGTGAGAGTGCCTGTCCTGGTGAATATAGTGAGTGGTGATGTATACAGTAGTACTGTGAGAGTGCCTGTCCTGGTGAATATAGTGAGTGGTGATATATACAGTAGTACTGTGAGAGTGCCTGTCCTGGTGAATATAGTGAGTGGTGATATATACAGTAGTGCTGTGAGAGTGCCTGTCCTGGTGAATATAGTGAGTGGTGATATATACAGTAGTGCTGTGAGAGTGCCTGTCCTGGTGAATATAGTGAGTGGTGATGTATACAGTAGGGCTGTGAGAGTGCCTGTCCTGGTGAATATAGTGAGTGGTGATGTATACAGTCGTACTGTGAGAGTGCCTGTCCTGGTGAATATAGTGAGTGGTGATATATACAGTAGTGCAGTGAGAGTGTCTGTCCTAGTGAATATAGTGAGTGGTGATGTATACAGTTGTACTGTGAGAGTGCCTGTCCTAGTGAATGTAGTGAGTGGTGATGTATACAGTAGTGCTGTGAGAGTGCCTGTCCTGGTGAATATAGTGAGTGGGGATGTATACATTAGTACTGTGAGAGTGCCTGTCCTGGTGAATATAGTGAGTGGTGATGTATACAGTAGTGCTGTGAGAGTGTCTGTCCTGGTGAATATAGTGAGTGGTGATGTATACAGTAGTGCTGTGAGAGTGTCTGTCCTGGTGAATATAGTGAGTGGTGATGTATACAGTAGTACTGTGAGAGTGTCTGTCCTGGTGAATATAGTGAGTGGTGATGTATACAGTAATGCTGTGAGAGTGCCTGTCCTGGTGAATATAGTGAGTGGTGATGTATACAGTAGTGCTGTGAGAGTGCCTGTCCTGGTGAATATAGTGAGGGGTGATGTATACAGTAGTGCTGTGAGAGTGCCTGTCCTGGTGAATATAGTGAGTGGTGATATAAACAGTAGTGCTGTGAGAGTGCCTGTCCTGGTGAATATAGTGAGTGGTGATGTATACAGTAGTACTGTGAGAGTGCCTGTCCTGGTGAATATAGTGAGTGGTGATATATACAGTAGTGCTGTGAGAGTGTCTGTCCTGGTGAATATAGTGAGTGGTGATGTATACAGTAGTGCTGTGAGAGTGTCTGTCCTGGTGAATACAGTGAGTGGTGATGTATACAGTAGTACTGTGAGAGTGCCTGTCCTGGTGAATATAGTGAGTGGTGATATATACAGTAGTGCAGTGAGAGTGCCTGTCCTGGTGAATATAGTGAGTGGTGATGTATACAATAGTGCTGTGAGAGTGCCTGTCCTGGTGAATATAGTGAGTGGTGATGTATACAGTAGTGCTGTGAGAGTGCCTGTCCTGGTGAATATAGTGAGTGGTGATGTATACAGTAGTGCTGTGAGAGTGCCTGTCCTGGTGAATATAGTGAGTGGTGATGTATACAGTAGTGCTGTGAGAGTGCCTGTCCTGGTGAATATAGTGAGTGGTGATATATACAGTAGTGCAGTGAGAGTGCCTGTCCTGGTGAATATAGTGAGTGGTGATGTATACAGTAGTGCTGTGAGAGTGCCTGTCCTGGTGAATATAGTGAGTGGTGATGTATAGAGTAGTGCTGTGAGAGTGCCTGTCCTGGTGAATATAGTGAGTGGTGATATATACAGTAGTGCTGTGAGAGTGCCTGTCCTGGTGAATATAGTGAGTGGTGATGTATACAGTAGTACTGTGAGAGTGCCTGTCCTGGTGAATATAGTGAGTGGTGATATATACAGTAGTACTGTGAGAGTGCCTGTCCTGGTGAATATAGTGAGTGGTGATATATACAGTAGTGCTGTGAGAGTGCCTGTCCTGGTGAATATAGTGAGTGGTGATATATACAGTAGTGCTGTGAGAGTGCCTGTCCTGGTGAATATAGTGAGTGGTGATGTATACAGTAGGGCTGTGAGAGTGCCTGTCCTGGTGAATATAGTGAGTGGTGATGTATACAGTCGTACTGTGAGAGTGCCTGTCCTGGTGAATATAGTGAGTGGTGATATATACAGTAGTGCTGTGAGAGTGCCTGTCCTGGTGAATATAGTGAGTGGTGATGTATACAGTAGTGCTGTGAGAGTGTCTGTCCTGGTGAATATAGTGAGTGGTGATGTATACAGTAGTACTGTGAGAGTGCCTGTCCTGGTGAATATAGTGAGTGGTGATGTATACAGTAGTGCTGTGAGAATGCCTGTCCTGGTGAATATAGTGAGTGGTGATGTATACAGTAGTGCTGTAAGAGTGTCTGTCCTGGTGAATATAGTGAGTGGTTATGTATACAGTAGTACTGTGAGAGTGCCTGTCCTGGTGAATATAGTGAGTGGTGATGTATACAGTAGTGCTGTGAGAGTGCCTGTCCTGGTGAATATAGTGAGTGGTGATGTATACAGTAGTGCTGTGAGAGTGCCTGTCCTGGTGAATATAGTGAGTGGTGATGTATACAGTAGTGCTGTGAGAGTGCCTGTCCTGGTGAATATAGTGAGTGGTGATATATACAGTAGTGCAGTGAGAGTGCCTGTCCTGGTGAATATAGTGAGTGGTGATGTATACAGTAGTGCTGTGAGAGTGCCTGTCCTGGTGAATATAGTGAGTGGTGATGTATAGAGTAGTGCTGTGAGAGTGCCTGTCCTGGTGAATATAGTGAGTGGTGATGTATACAGTCGTACTGTGAGAGTGCCTGTCCTGGTGAATATAGTGAGTGGTGATGTATAGAGTAGTACTGTGAGAGTGCCTGTCCTGGTGAATATAGTGAGTGGTGATATATACAGTAGTGCTGTGAGAGTGCCTGTCCTGGTGAATATAGTGAGTGGTGATGTATACAGTAGTACTGTGAGAGTGCCTGTCCTGGTGAATATAGTGAGTGGTGATATATACAGTAGTACTGTGAGAGTGCCTGTCCTGGTGAATATAGTGAGTGGTGATATATACAGTAGTGCTGTGAGAGTGCCTGTCCTGGTGAATATAGTGAGTGGTGATATATACAGTAGTGCTGTGAGAGTGCCTGTCCTGGTGAATATAGTGAGTGGTGATGTATACAGTAGGGCTGTGAGAGTGCCTGTCCTGGTGAATATAGTGAGTGGTGATGTATACAGTCGTACTGTGAGAGTGCCTGTCCTGGTGAATATAGTGAGTGGTGATATATACAGTAGTGCAGTGAGAGTGTCTGTCCTAGTGAATATAGTGAGTGGTGATGTATACAGTTGTACTGTTAGAGTGCCTGTCCTAGTGAATGTAGTGAGTGGTGATGTATACAGTAGTGCTGTGAGAGTGCCTGTCCTGGTGAATATAGTGAGTGGGGATGTATACATTAGTACTGTGAGAGTGCCTGTCCTGGTGAATATAGTGAGTGGTGATGTATACAGTAGTGCTGTGAGAGTGTCTGTCCTGGTGAATATAGTGAGTGGGGATGTATACATTAGTACTGTGAGAGTGCCTGTCCTGGTGAATATAGTGAGTGGTGATGTATACAGTAGTGCTGTGAGAGTGTCTGTCCTGGTGAATATAGTGAGTGGTGATGTATACAGTAGTGCTGTGAGAGTGTCTGTCCTGGTGAATATAGTGAGTGGTGATGTATACAGTAGTACTGTGAGAGTGTCTGTCCTGGTGAATATAGTGAGTGGTGATGTATACAGTAATGCTGTGAGAGTGCCTGTCCTGGTGAATATAGTGAGTGGTGATGTATACAGTAGTGCTGTGAGAGTGCCTGTCCTGGTGAATATAGTGAGGGGTGATGTATACAGTAGTGCTGTGAGAGTGCCTGTCCTGATGAATATAGTGAGTGGTGATGTATACAGTAGTGCTGTGAGAGTGCCTGTCCTGGTGAATATAGTAAGTGGTGATATAAACAGTAGTGCTGTGAGAGTGCCTGTCCTGGTGAATATAGTGAGTGGTGATGTATACAGTAGTACTGTGAGAGTGCCTGTCCTGGTGAATATAGTGAGTGGTGATATATACAGTAGTGCTGTGAGAGTGTCTGTCCTGGTGAATATAGTGAGTGGTGATGTATACAGTAGTGCTGTGAGAGTGTCTGTCCTGGTGAATACAGTGAGTGGTGATGTATACAGTAGTACTGTGAGAGTGCCTGTCCTGGTGAATATAGTGAGTGGTGATATATACAGTAGTGCAGTGAGAGTGCCTGTCCTGGTGAATATAGTGAGTGGTGATGTATACAATAGTGCTGTGAGAGTGCCTGTCCTGGTGAATATAGTGAGTGGTGATATATACAGTAGTGCTGTGAGAGTGCCTGTCCTGGTGAATATAGTGAGTGGTGATGTATACAGTAGTGCTGTGAGAGTGCCTGTCCTAGTGAATATAGTGAGTGGTGATGTATACAGTAGTGCTGTGAGAGTGCCTGTCCTGGTGAATGTAGTGAGTGGTGATGTATACAGTAGTGCTGTGAGAGTGCCTGTCCTGGAGAATATAGTGGGTGGTGATGTATACAGTAGTGCTGTGAGAGTGTCTGTCCTGGTGAATATAGTGAGTGGTGATATATACAGTAGTGCTGTGAGAGTGTCTGTCCTGGTGAATATAGTGAGTGGTGATATATACAATAGTGCTGTGAGAGTGCCTGTCCTGGTGAATATAGTGAGTGGTGATATATACAGTAGTGCTGTGAGAGTGCCTGTCCTGGTGAATATAGTGAGTGGTGATGTATACAGTATGCTGTGAGAGTGCCTGTCCTGGTGAATGTAGTGAGTGGTGATGTATACAGTAGTGCTGTGAGAGTCCCTGTCCTGGTGAATATAGTGAGTGGTGATATATACAGTAGTGCTGTGAGAGTCCCTGTCCTGGTGAATATAGTGAGTGGTGATGTATACAGTAGTGCTGTGAGAGTGCCTGTCCTGGTGAATATAGTGAGGGGTGATGTATACAGTAGTACTGTGAGAGTGCCTGTCCTGGAGAATATAGTGAGTGATGATGTATACAGTAGTGCTGTGAGAGTGCCTGTCCTGGTTAATATAGTAAGTGGTGATGTATACAGTAGTACTGTGAGAGTGCCTGTCCTGGTGAATACAGTGAGTGGTGATGTATACAGTAGTGCTGTGAGAGTGTCTGTCCTGGTGAATATAGTGAGTGGTGATGTATACAGTAGTGCTGTGAGAGTGCCTGTCCTGGTGAATACAGTGAGTGGTGATGTATACAGTAGTGCTGTGAGAGTGCCTGTCCTGGTGAATATAGTGAGTGGTGATGTATACAGTAGTGCTGTGAGAGTGCCTGTCCTGGTGAATATAGTGAGTGGTGATGTATACAGTAGTGCTGTGAGAGTGTCTGTCCTGGTGAATATAGTGAGTGGTGATATATACAGTAGTGATGTGAGAGTGTCTGTCCTGGTGAATACAGTGAGTGGTGATGTATACAGTAGTACTGTGAGAGTGCCTGTCCTGGTGAATATAGTGAGTGGTGATATATACAGTAGTGTTGTGAGAGTGCCTGTCCTGGTGAATATAGTGAGTGGTGATATATACAGTAGTGCAGTGAGAGTGCCTGTCCTGGTGAATATAGTGAGTGGTGATGTATACAGTAGTGCTGTGAGAGTGCCTGTCCTGGTGAATATAGTGAGTGGTGATATATACAGTAGTGCAGTGAGAGTGCCTGTCCTGGTGAATATAGTGAGTGGTGATGTATACAGTAGTGCTGTGAGAGTGCCTGTCCTGG
This sequence comes from Hyla sarda, assembly GCF_029499605.1. Taxonomy (NCBI): domain Eukaryota; kingdom Metazoa; phylum Chordata; class Amphibia; order Anura; family Hylidae; genus Hyla; species Hyla sarda. Next base: position 1,460,265 of record NC_079195.1, read on the forward strand.
TGAATATAGTGAGTGGTGATATATACAGTAGTGCAGTGAGAGTGCCTGTCCTGGTGAATATAGTGAGTGGTGATGTATACAGTAGTGCTGTGAGAGTGCCTGTCCTGGTGAATATAGTGAGTGGTGATATATACAGTAGTGCTGTGAGAGTGCCTGTCCTGGTGAATATAGTGAGTGGTGATGTATACAGTAGTGCTGTGAGAGTGTCTGTCCTGGTGAATATAGTGAGTGGTGATGTATACAGTAGTGCTGTGAGAGTGTCTGTCCTGGTGAATACAGTGAGTGGTGATGTATACAGTAGGGTTGTGAGAGTGTCTGTCCTGGTGAATATAGTGAGTGGTGATGTATACAGTAGTGCTGTGAGAGTGCCTGTCCTCGTGAATATAGTGAGTGGTGATGTATACAGTAGTGCTGTGAGAGTGTCTGTCCTGGTGAATATAGTGAGTGGTGATGTATACAGTAGTGCTGTGAGAGTGCCTGTCCTGGTGAATATAGTGAGTGGTGATATATACAGTAGTGCAGTGAGAGTGCCTGTCCTGGTGAATATAGTGAGTGGTGATGTATACAGTAGTGCTGTGAGAGTGCCTGTCCTGGTGAATATAGTGAGTAGTGATATATACAGTAGTGCAGTGAGAGTGCCTGTCCTGGTGAATATAGTGAGTGGTGATGTATACAGTAGTGCTGTGAGAGTGCCTGTCCTGGTGAATATAGTGAGTGGTGATATATACAGTAGTGCTGTGAGAGTGTCTGTCCTGGTGAATATAGTGAGTGGTGATGTATACAGTAGTGCAGTGAGAGTGTCTGTCCTGGTGAATATAGTGAGTGGTGATGTATACAGTCGTACTGTGAGAGTGTCTGTCCTGGTGAATATAGTGAGTGGTGATGTATACAGTAGTGCTGTGAGAGTGTCTGTCCTGGTGAATACAGTGAGTGGTGATGTATACAGTAGTGCTGTGAGAGTGTCTGTCCTGGTGAATATAGTGAGTGGTGATGTATACAGTAGGGTTGTGAGAGTGTCTGTCCTGGTGAATATAGTGAGTGGTGATGTATACAGTAGTGCTGTGAGAGTGTCTGTCCTGGTGAATATAGTGAGTGGTGATGTATACAGTAGGGTTGTGAGAGTGTCTGTCCTGGTGAATATAGTGAGTGGTGATATATACAGTAGTGCAGTGAGAGTGCCTGTCCTGGTGAATATAGTGAGTGGTGATGTATACAGTAGTGCTGTGAGAGTGTCTGTCCTGGTGAATATAGTGAGTGATGATGTATACAGTAGTGCTGTGAGAGTGCCTGTCCTCGTGAATATAGTGAGTGGTGATGTATACAGTAGTGCTGTGAGAGTGTCTGTCCTGGTGAATATAGTGAGTGGTGATGTATACAGTAGTGCTGTGAGAGTGCCTGTCCTGGTGAATATAGTGAGTGGTGATGTATACAGTAGTGCTGTGAGAGTGTCTGTCCTGGTGAATATAGTGAGTGGTGATGTATACAGTAGTGCTGTGAGAGTGCCTGTCCTGGTGAATATAGTGAGTGGTGATATATACAGTCGTACTGTGAGAGTGCCTGTCCTGGTGAATATAGTGAGTGGTGATATATACAGTAGTGCTGTGAGAGTGCCTGTCCTGGTGAATATAGTGAGTGGTGATATATACAGTAGTGCTGTGAGAGTGCCTGTCCTGGTGAATATAGTGAGTGGTGATATATACAGTAGTGCTGTGAGAGTGCCTGTCCTGGTGAATATAGTGAGTGGTTATGTATACAGTAGTGCTGTGAGAGTGCCTGTCCTGGTGAATATAGTGAGTGGTGATGTATACAGTAGTGCTGTGAGAGTGCCTGTCCTGGTGAATATAGTGAGTGGTGATGTATACAGTAGTGCTGTGAGAGTGCCTGTCCTGGTGAATATAGTTAGTGGTGATGTATACAGTATGTTGTGAGAGTGCCTGTCCTGGTGAATATAGTGAGTGGTGATGTATACAGTATGCTGTGAGAGTGCCTGTCCTGGTGAATATAGTGAGTGGTGATGTATACAGTAGTGCTGTGAGAGTGTCTGTCCTGGTGAATATAGTGAGTGTTGATGTATACAGTAGTGCTGTGAGAGTGCCTGTCCTGGTGAATATAGTGAGTGGTGATGTATACAGTAGTGCTGTGAGAGTGCCTGTCCTGGTGAATATAGTGAGTGGTGATGTAAACAGTAGTGCTGTGAGAGTGCCTGTCCTGGTGAATATAGTGAGTGGTGATGTATACAGTAGTACTGTGAGAGTGCCTGTCCTGGTGAATATAGTGAGTGGTGATGTACACAGTAGTGCTGTGAGAGTGCCTGTCCTGGTGAATATAGTGAGTGGTGATGTATACAGTAGGGCTGTGAGAGTGCCTGTCCTGGTGAATATAGTGAGTGGTGATGTATACAGTAGGGCTGTGAGAGTGCCTGTCCTGGTGAATATAGTGAGTGGTGATATATACAGTATGCTGTGAGAGTGTCTGTCCTGGTGAATATAGTGAGTGGTGATGTATACAGTAGTGCTGTGAGAGTGCCTGTCCTGGTGAATATAGTGAGTGGTGATATATACAGTAGTGCTGTGAGAGTGCCTGTCCTGGTGAATATAGTGAGTGGTGATGTATACAGTAGTGCTGTGAGAGTGCCTGTCCTGGTGAATGTAGTGAGTGGTGATGTATACAGTCGTACTGTGAGAGTGCCTGTCCTGGTGAATATAGTGAGTGGTGATGTATACAGTAGTGCTGTGAGAGTGCCTGTCCTGGTGAATATAGTGAGTGGTGATGTATACAGTAGGGCTGTGAGAGTGCCTGTCCTGGTGAATATAGTGAGTGGTGATGTATACAGTATGCTGTGAGAGTGCCTGTCCTGGTGAATTATAGTGAGTGGTGATGTATACAGTAGTGCTGTGAGAGTGCCTGTCCTGGTGAATATAGTGAGTGGTGATGTATACAGTAGTGCTGTGAGAGTGTCTGTCCTGGTGAATATAGTGAGTGGTGATGTATACAGTAGTGCTGTGAGAGTGCCTGTCCTGGTGAATATAGTGAGTGGTGATGTATACAGTAGTGCTGTGAGAGTGCCTGTCCTGGTGAATATAGTGAGTGGTGATGTATACAGTAGTGCTGTGAGAGTGTCTGTCCTGGTGAATATAGTGAGTGGTGATGTATACAGTAGTGCTGTGAGAGTGCCTGTCCTGGTGAATATAGTGAGTGGTGATGTATACAGTAGGGCTGTGAGAGTGCCTGTCCTGGTGAATATTGTGAGTGGTGATGTATACAGTATGCTGTGAGAGTGCCTGTCCTGGTGAATATAGTGAGTGGTGATGTATACAGTAGTGCTGTGAGAGTGCCTGTCCTGGTGAATATAGTGAGGGGTGATGTATACAGTAGTGCTGTGAGAGTGCCTGTCCTGGTGAATATAGTGAGTGGTGATGTATACAGTAGTGCTGTGAGAGTGCCTGTCCTGGTGAATATAGTGAGTGGTGATGTATACAGTAGTGCTGTGAGAGTGCCTGTCCTGGTGAATATAGTGAGTGGTGATGTATACAGTAGTACTGTGAGAGTGCCTGTCCTGGTGAATTTAGTGAGGGGTGATATATACAGTAGTACTGTGAGAGTGCCTGTCCTAGTGAATGTAGTGAGTGGTGATGTATACAGTAGTGCTGTGAGAGTGTCTGTCCTGGTGAATATATTGAGTGGTGATGTATACAGTAGTGCTGTGAGAGTGCCTGTCCTGGTGAATACAGTGAGTGGTGATGTGTACAGTAGTACTGTGAGAGTGTCTGTCCTGGTGAATATAGTGAGTGGTTATGTATACAGTAGTGCTGTGAGAGTGCCTGTCCTAGTGAATGTAGTGAGTGGTGATGTATACAGTAGTACTGTGAGAGTGTCTGTCCTGGTGAATATAGTGAGTGGTTATGTATACAGTAGTGCTGTGAGAGTGCCTGTCCTAGTGAATGTAGTGAGTGGTGATGTATACAGTAGTGCTGTGAGAGTGTCTGTCCTGGTGAATATATTGAGTGGTGATGTATACAGTAGTGCTGTGAGAGTGCCTGTCCTGGTGAATGTAGGGAGTGGTGATATATACAGTAGGGCTGTGAGAGTGCCTGTCCTGGTGAATATAGTGAGTGGTGATGTATACAGTAGGGCTGTGAGAGTGCCTGTCCTGGTGAATATAGTGAGTGGTGATGTATACAGTAGTACTGTGAGAGTGTCTGTCCTGGTGAATATAGTGAGTGGTGATGTATACAGTAGTGCTGTGAAAGTGCCTGTCCTGGTGAATAAAGTGAGTGGGGATGTATACATTAGTGCTGTGAGAGTGCCTGTCCTGGTGAATATAGTGAGTGGTAATGTATACAGTAGGGCTATGAGAGTGCCTGTCCTAGTGAATGTAGTGAGTGGGGATGTATACAGTAGTGCTGTGAGAGTGCCTGTCCTGGTGAATATAGTGAGTGGTGATGTATACAGTAGTGCTGTGAGAGTGCCTGTCCTGGTGAATACAGTGAGTGGTGATGTATACAGTATGCTGTGAGAGTGCCTGTCCTGGTGAATATAGTGAGTGGTGATGTATACAGTAGTGCTGTGAGAGTGCCTGTCCTGGTGAATATAGTGAGTGGTGATGTATACAGTAGTGCAGTGAGAGTGCCTGTCCTGGTGAATAAAGTGAGTGGGGATGTATACATTAGTGCTGTGAGAGTGCCTGTCCTGGTGAATATAGTGAGTGGTAATGTATACAGTAGGGCTATGAGAGTGCCTGTCCTAGTGAATGTAGTGAGTGGTGATGTATACAGTAGTGCTGTGAGAGTGCCTGTCCTGGTGAATATAGTGAGTGGTGATGTATACAGTAGTGCTGTGAGAGTGCCTGTCCTGGTGAATACAGTGAGTGGTGATGTATACAGTATGCTGTGAGAGTGCCTGTCCTGGTGAATATAGTGAGTGTTGATGTATACAGTAGTGCTGTGAGAGTGCCTGTCCTGGTGAATATAGTGAGTGGTGATGTATACAGTAGTGCAGTGAGAGTGCCTGTCCTGGTGAATATAGTAAGTGGTGATGTATACAGTAGTGCTGTGAGAGTGCCTGTCCTGGTGAATATAGTGAGTGGTGATGTATACAGTAGTGCTGTGAGAGTGTCTGTCCTGGTGAATATAGTGAGTGGTGATGTATACCGTAGTGCTGTGAGAGTGCCTGTCCTGGTGAATATAGTGAGTGGTGATGTATACCGTAGTGCTGTGAGAGTGCCTGTCCTGGTGAATGTAGTGAGTGGTGATGTATACAGTAGTGCTGTGAGAGTGTCTGTCCTGGTGAATATAGTGAGTGGTGATATATACAGTAGTGCAGTGAGAGTGCCTGTCCTGGTGAATATAGTGAGTGGTGATGTATACAGTAGTGCTGTGAGAGTGCCTGTCCTGGTGAATACAGTGAGTGGTGATGTATACAGTAGTGCTGTGAGAGTGTCTGTCCTGGTGAATATAGTGAGTGGTGATGTATACAGTAGTGCTGTGAGAGTGCCTGTCCTGGTGAATATAGTGAGTGGTGATGTATACAGTAGTGCTGTGAGAGTGTCTGTCCTGGTGAATATAGTGAGTGGTGATATATACAGTAGTGCTGTGAGAGTGCCTGTCCTGGTGAATTTAGTGAGTGGTGATGTATACAGTAGTGCTGTGAGAGTGTCTGTCCTGGTGAATATAGTGAGTGGTGATGTATACAGTAGTGCTGTGAGAGTGCCTGTCCTGGTGAATATAGTGAGTGGTGATATATACAGTCGTACTGTGAGAGTGCCTGTCCTGGTGAATATAGTGAGTGGTGATGTATACAGTCGTACTGTGAGAGTGCCTGTCCTGGTGAATATAGTGAGTGGTGATGTATACAGTCGTACTGTGAGAGTGCCTGTCCTCGTGAATATAATGAGTGGTGATGTATACAGTAGTGCTGTGAGAGTGCCTGTCCTCGTGAATATAGTGAGTGGTGATATATACAGTAGTGCTGTGAGAGTGCCTGTCCTGGTGAATATAGTGAGTGGTGATGTATACAGTAGTGCTGTGAGAGTGTCTGTCCTGGTGAATATAGTGAGTGGTGATGTATACAGTAGTACTGTGAGAGTGCCTGTCCTGGTGAATATAGTGAGTGGTGATGTATACAGTAGTGCTGTGAGAATGCCTGTCCTGGTGAATATAGTGAGTGGTGATGTATACAGTAGTGCTGTAAGAGTGTCTGTCCTGGTGAATATAGTGAGTGGTGATGTATACAGTAGTACTGTGAGAGTGCCTGTCCTGGTGAATATAGTGAGTGGTGATGTATACAGTAGTGCTGTGAGAGTGCCTGTCCTGGTGAATATAGTGAGTGGTGATGTATACAGTAGTGCTGTGAGAGTGCCTGTCCTGGTGAATATAGTGAGTGGTGATGTATACAGTAGTGCTGTGAGAGTGCCTGTCCTGGTGAATATAGTGAGTGGTGATATATACAGTAGTGCAGTGAGAGTGCCTGTCCTGGTGAATATAGTGAGTGGTGATGTATACAGTAGTGCTGTGAGAGTGCCTGTCCTGGTGAATATAGTGAGTGGTGATGTATAGAGTAGTGCTGTGAGAGTGCCTGTCCTGGTGAATATAGTGAGTGGTGATATATACAGTAGTGCTGTGAGAGTGCCTGTCCTGGTGAATATAGTGAGTGGTGATGTATACAGTAGTACTGTGAGAGTGCCTGTCCTGGTGAATATAGTGAGTGGTGATATATACAGTAGTACTGTGAGAGTGCCTGTCCTGGTGAATATAGTGAGTGGTGATATATACAGTAGTGCTGTGAGAGTGCCTGTCCTGGTGAATATAGTGAGTGGTGATATATACAGTAGTGCTGTGAGAGTGCCTGTCCTGGTGAATATAGTGAGTGGTGATGTATACAGTAGGGCTGTGAGAGTGCCTGTCCTGGTGAATATAGTGAGTGGTGATGTATACAGTCGTACTGTGAGAGTGCCTGTCCTGGTGAATATAGTGAGTGGTTATATATACAGTAGTGCTGTGAGAGTGCCTGTCCTGGTGAATATAGTGAGTGGTGATGTATACAGTAGTGCTGTGAGAGTGTCTGTCCTGGTGAATATAGTGAGTGGTGATGTATACAGTAGTACTGTGAGAGTGCCTGTCCTGGTGAATATAGTGAGTGGTGATGTATACAGTAGTGCTGTGAGAATGCCTGTCCTGGTGAATATAGTGAGTGGTGATGTATACAGTAGTGCTGTAAGAGTGTCTGTCCTGGTGAATATAGTGAGTGGTGATGTATACAGTAGTACTGTGAGAGTGCCTGTCCTGGTGAATATAGTGAGTGGTGATGTATACAGTAGTGCTGTGAGAGTGCCTGTCCTGGTGAATATAGTGAGTGGTGATGTATACAGTAGTGCTGTGAGAGTGCCTGTCCTGGTGAATATAGTGAGTGGTGATGTATACAGTAGTGCTGTGAGAGTGCCTGTCCTGGTGAATATAGTGAGTGGTGATATATACAGTAGTGCAGTGAGAGTGCCTGTCCTGGTGAATATAGTGAGTGGTGATGTATACAGTAGTGCTGTGAGAGTGCCTGTCCTGGTGAATATAGTGAGTGGTGATGTATAGAGTAGTGCTGTGAGAGTGCCTGTCCTGGTGAATATAGTGAGTGGTGATATATACAGTAGTGCTGTGAGAGTGCCTGTCCTGGTGAATATAGTGAGTGGTGATGTATACAGTAGTACTGTGAGAGTGCCTGTCCTGGTGAATATAGTGAGTGGTGATATATACAGTAGTACTGTGAGAGTGCCTGTCCTGGTGAATATAGTGAGTGGTGATATATACAGTAGTGCTGTGAGAGTGCCTGTCCTGGTGAATATAGTGAGTGGTGATATATACAGTAGTGCTGTGAGAGTGCCTGTCCTGGTGAATATAGTGAGTGGTGATGTATACAGTAGGGCTGTGAGAGTGCCTGTCCTGGTGAATATAGTGAGTGGTGATGTATACAGTCGTACTGTGAGAGTGCCTGTCCTGGTGAATATAGTGAGTGGTGATATATACAGTAGTGCTGTGAGAGTGCCTGTCCTGGTGAATATAGTGAGTGGTGATGTATACAGTAGTGCTGTGAGAGTGTCTGTCCTGGTGAATATAGTGAGTGGTGATGTATACAGTAGTACTGTGAGAGTGCCTGTCCTGGTGAATATAGTGAGTGGTGATGTATACAGTAGTGCTGTGAGAATGCCTGTCCTGGTGAATATAGTGAGTGGTGATGTATACAGTAGTGCTGTAAGAGTGTCTGTCCTGGTGAATATAGTGAGTGGTGATGTATACAGTAGTACTGTGAGAGTGCCTGTCCTGGTGAATATAGTGAGTGGTGATGTATACAGTAGTGCTGTGAGAGTGCCTGTCCTGGTGAATATAGTGAGTGGTGATGTATACAGTAGTGCTGTGAGAGTGCCTGTCCTGGTGAATATAGTGAGTGGTGATGTATACAGTAGTGCTGTGAGAGTGCCTGTCCTGGTGAATATAGTGAGTGGTGATATATACAGTAGTGCAGTGAGAGTGCCTGTCCTGGTGAATATAGTGAGTGGTGATGTATACAGTAGTGCTGTGAGAGTGCCTGTCCTGGTGAATATAGTGAGTGGTGATGTATAGAGTAGTGCTGTGAGAGTGCCTGTCCTGGTGAATATAGTGAGTGGTGATGTATACAGTCGTACTGTGAGAGTGCCTGTCCTGGTGAATATAGTGAGTGGTGATGTATAGAGTAGTACTGTGAGAGTGCCTGTCCTGGTGAATATAGTGAGTGGTGATATATACAGTAGTGCTGTGAGAGTGCCTGTCCTGGTGAATATAGTGAGTGGTGATGTATACAGTAGTACTGTGAGAGTGCCTGTCCTGGTGAATATAGTGAGTGGTGATATATACAGTAGTACTGTGAGAGTGCCTGTCCTGGTGAATATAGTGAGTGGTGATATATACAGTAGTGCTGTGAGAGTGCCTGTCCTGGTGAATATAGTGAGTGGTGATATATACAGTAGTGCTGTGAGAGTGCCTGTCCTGGTGAATATAGTGAGTGGTGATGTATACAGTAGGGCTGTGAGAGTGCCTGTCCTGGTGAATATAGTGAGTGGTGATGTATACAGTCGTACTGTGAGAGTGCCTGTCCTGGTGAATATAGTGAGTGGTGATATATACAGTAGTGCAGTGAGAGTGTCTGTCCTAGTGAATATAGTGAGTGGTGATGTATACAGTTGTACTGTGAGAGTGCCTGTCCTAGTGAATGTAGTGAGTGGTGATGTATACAGTAGTGCTGTGAGAGTGCCTGTCCTGGTGAATATAGTGAGTGGTGATGTATACAGTAGTGCTGTGAGAGTGTCTGTCCTGGTGAATATAGTGAGTGGTGATGTATACAGTAGTGCTGTGAGAGTGTCTGTCCTGGTGAATATAGTGAGTGGTGATGTATACAGTAGTACTGTGAGAGTGTCTGTCCTGGTGAATATAGTGAGTGGTGATGTATACAGTAATGCTGTGAGAGTGCCTGTCCTGGTGAATATAGTGAGTGGTGATGTATACAGTAGTGCTGTGAGAGTGCCTGTCCTGGTGAATATAGTGAGGGGTGATGTATACAGTAGTGCTGTGAGAGTGCCTGTCCTGGTGAATATAGTGAGTGGTGATATAAACAGTAGTGCTGTGAGAGTGCCTGTCCTGGTGAATATAGTGAGTGGTGATGTATACAGTAGTACTGTGAGAGTGCCTGTCCTGGTGAATATAGTGAGTGGTGATATATACAGTAGTGCTGTGAGAGTGTCTGTCCTGGTGAATATAGTGAGTGGTGATGTATACAGTAGTGCTGTGAGAGTGTCTGTCCTGGTGAATACAGTGAGTGGTGATGTATACAGTAGTACTGTGAGAGTGCCTGTCCTGGTGAATATAGTGAGTGGTGATATATACAGTAGTGCAGTGAGAGTGCCTGTCCTGGTGAATATAGTGAGTGGTGATGTATACAATAGTGCTGTGAGAGTGCCTGTCCTGGTGAATATAGTGAGTGGTGATGTATACAGTAGTGCTGTGAGAGTGCCTGTCCTGGTGAATATAGTGAGTGGTGATGTATACAGTAGTGCTGTGAGAGTGCCTGTCCTGGTGAATATAGTGAGTGGTGATGTATACAGTAGTGCTGTGAGAGTGCCTGTCCTGGTGAATATAGTGAGTGGTGATATATACAGTAGTGCAGTGAGAGTGCCTGTCCTGGTGAATATAGTGAGTGGTGATGTATACAGTAGTGCTGTGAGAGTGCCTGTCCTGGTGAATATAGTGAGTGGTGATGTATAGAGTAGTGCTGTGAGAGTGCCTGTCCTGGTGAATATAGTGAGTGGTGATATATACAGTAGTGCTGTGAGAGTGCCTGTCCTGGTGAATATAGTGAGTGGTGATGTATACAGTAGTACTGTGAGAGTGCCTGTCCTGGTGAATATAGTGAGTGGTGATATATACAGTAGTACTGTGAGAGTGCCTGTCCTGGTGAATATAGTGAGTGGTGATATATACAGTAGTGCTGTGAGAGTGCCTGTCCTGGTGAATATAGTGAGTGGTGATATATACAGTAGTGCTGTGAGAGTGCCTGTCCTGGTGAATATAGTGAGTGGTGATGTATACAGTAGGGCTGTGAGAGTGCCTGTCCTGGTGAATATAGTGAGTGGTGATGTATACAGTCGTACTGTGAGAGTGCCTGTCCTGGTGAATATAGTGAGTGGTGATATATACAGTAGTGCTGTGAGAGTGCCTGTCCTGGTGAATATAGTGAGTGGTGATGTATACAGTAGTGCTGTGAGAGTGTCTGTCCTGGTGAATATAGTGAGTGGTGATGTATACAGTAGTACTGTGAGAGTGCCTGTCCTGGTGAATATAGTGAGTGGTGATGTATACAGTAGTGCTGTGAGAATGCCTGTCCTGGTGAATATAGTGAGTGGTGATGTATACAGTAGTGCTGTAAGAGTGTCTGTCCTGGTGAATATAGTGAGTGGTTATGTATACAGTAGTACTGTGAGAGTGCCTGTCCTGGTGAATATAGTGAGTGGTGATGTATACAGTAGTGCTGTGAGAGTGCCTGTCCTGGTGAATATAGTGAGTGGTGATGTATACAGTAGTGCTGTGAGAGTGCCTGTCCTGGTGAATATAGTGAGTGGTGATGTATACAGTAGTGCTGTGAGAGTGCCTGTCCTGGTGAATATAGTGAGTGGTGATATATACAGTAGTGCAGTGAGAGTGCCTGTCCTGGTGAATATAGTGAGTGGTGATGTATACAGTAGTGCTGTGAGAGTGCCTGTCCTGGTGAATATAGTGAGTGGTGATGTATAGAGTAGTGCTGTGAGAGTGCCTGTCCTGGTGAATATAGTGAGTGGTGATGTATACAGTCGTACTGTGAGAGTGCCTGTCCTGGTGAATATAGTGAGTGGTGATGTATAGAGTAGTACTGTGAGAGTGCCTGTCCTGGTGAATATAGTGAGTGGTGATATATACAGTAGTGCTGTGAGAGTGCCTGTCCTGGTGAATATAGTGAGTGGTGATGTATACAGTAGTACTGTGAGAGTGCCTGTCCTGGTGAATATAGTGAGTGGTGATATATACAGTAGTACTGTGAGAGTGCCTGTCCTGGTGAATATAGTGAGTGGTGATATATACAGTAGTGCTGTGAGAGTGCCTGTCCTGGTGAATATAGTGAGTGGTGATATATACAGTAGTGCTGTGAGAGTGCCTGTCCTGGTGAATATAGTGAGTGGTGATGTATACAGTAGGGCTGTGAGAGTGCCTGTCCTGGTGAATATAGTGAGTGGTGATGTATACAGTCGTACTGTGAGAGTGCCTGTCCTGGTGAATATAGTGAGTGGTGATATATACAGTAGTGCAGTGAGAGTGTCTGTCCTAGTGAATATAGTGAGTGGTGATGTATACAGTTGTACTGTGAGAGTGCCTGTCCTAGTGAATGTAGTGAGTGGTGATGTATACAGTAGTGCTGTGAGAGTGCCTGTCCTGGTGAATATAGTGAGTGGGGATGTATACATTAGTACTGTGAGAGTGCCTGTCCTGGTGAATATAGTGAGTGGTGATGTATACAGTAGTGCTGTGAGAGTGTCTGTCCTGGTGAATATAGTGAGTGGTGATGTATACAGTAGTGCTGTGAGAGTGTCTGTCCTGGTGAATATAGTGAGTGGTGATGTATACAGTAGTACTGTGAGAGTGTCTGTCCTGGTGAATATAGTGAGTGGTGATGTATACAGTAATGCTGTGAGAGTGCCTGTCCTGGTGAATATAGTGAGTGGTGATGTATACAGTAGTGCTGTGAGAGTGCCTGTCCTGGTGAATATAGTGAGGGGTGATGTATACAGTAGTGCTGTGAGAGTGCCTGTCCTGATGAATATAGTGAGTGGTGATGTATACAGTAGTGCTGTGAGAGTGCCTGTCCTGGTGAATATAGTGAGTGGTGATATAAACAGTAGTGCTGTGAGAGTGCCTGTCCTGGTGAATATAGTGAGTGGTGATGTATACAGTAGTACTGTGAGAGTGCCTGTCCTGGTGAATATAGTGAGTGGTGATATATACAGTAGTGCTGTGAGAGTGTCTGTCCTGGTGAATATAGTGAGTGGTGATGTATACAGTAGTGCTGTGAGAGTGTCTGTCCTGGTGAATACAGTGAGTGGTGATGTATACAGTAGTACTGTGAGAGTGCCTGTCCTGGTGAATATAGTGAGTGGTGATATATACAGTAGTGCAGTGAGAGTGCCTGTCCTGGTGAATATAGTGAGTGGTGATGTATACAATAGTGCTCTGAGAGTGCCTGTCCTGGTGAATATAGTGAGTGGTGATATATACAGTAGTGCTGTGAGAGTGCCTGTCCTGGTGAATATAGTGAGTGGTGATGTATACAGTAGTGCTGTGAGAGTGCCTGTCCTAGTGAATATAGTGAGTGGTGATGTATACAGTAGTGCTGTGAGAGTGCCTGTCCTGGTGAATGTAGTGAGTGGTGATGTATACAGTAGTGCTGTGAGAGTGCCTGTCCTGGAGAATATAGTGGGTGGTGATGTATACAGTAGTGCTGTGAGAGTGTCTGTCCTGGTGAATATAGTGAGTGGTGATATATACAGTAGTGCTGTGAGAGTGTCTGTCCTGGTGAATATAGTGAGTGGTGATATATACAATAGTGCTGTGAGAGTGCCTGTCCTGGTGAATATAGTGAGTGGTGATATATACAGTAGTGCTGTGAGAGTGCCTGTCCTGGTGAATATAGTGAGTGGTGATGTATACAGTATGCTGTGAGAGTGCCTGTCCTGGTGAATGTAGTGAGTGGTGATGTATACAGTAGTGCTGTGAGAGTGTCTGTCCTGGTGAATATAGTGAGTGGTGATATATACAGTAGTGCTGTGAGAGTCCCTGTCCTGGTGAATATAGTGAGTGGTGATGTATACAGTAGTGCTGTGAGAGTGCCTGTCCTGGTGAATATAGTGAGGGGTGATGTATACAGTAGTACTGTGAGAGTGCCTGTCCTGGAGAATATAGTGAGTGATGATGTATACAGTAGTGCTGTGAGAGTGCCTGTCCTGGTTAATATAGTGAGTGGTGATGTATACAGTAGTACTGTGAGAGTGCCTGTCCTGGTGAATACAGTGAGTGGTGATGTATACAGTAGTGCTGTGAGAGTGTCTGTCCTGGTGAATATAGTGAGTGGTGATGTATACAGTAGTGCTGTGAGAGTGCCTGTCCTGGTGAATACAGTGAGTGGTGATGTATACAGTAGTGCTGTGAGAGTGCCTGTCCTGGTGAATATAGTGAGTGGTGATGTATAGAGTATGCTGTGAGAGTGCCTGTCCTGGAGAATATAGTGAGTGGTGATATATACAGTAGTGCTGTGAGAGTGCCTGTCCTGGTGAATATAGTGAGTGGTGATGTATACAGTAGTGCTGTGAGAGTGCCTGTCCTGGTGAATATAGTGAGTTGTGATGTATACAGTAGTGCTGTGAGAGTGTCTGTCCTGGTGAATATAGTGAGTGGTGATATATACAGTAGTGATGTGAGAGTGTCTGTCCTGGTGAATACAGTGAGTGGTGATGTATACAGTAGTACTGTGAGAGTGCCTGTCCTGGTGAATATAGTGAGTGGTGATATATACAGTAGTGTTGTGAGAGTGCCTGTCCTGGTGAATATAGTGAGTGGTGATATATACAGTAGTGCAGTGAGAGTGCCTGTCCTGGTGAATATAGTGAGTGGTGATGTATACAGTAGTGCTGTGAGAGTGCCTGTCCTGGTGAATATAGTGAGTGGTGATATATACAGTAGTGCAGTGAGAGTGCCTGTCCTGGTGAATATAGTGAGTGGTGATGTATACAGTAGTGCTGTGAGAGTGCCTGTCCTGGTGAATATAGTGAGTGGTGATATATACAGTAGTGCAGTGAGAGTGCCTGTCCTGGTGAATATAGTGAGTGGTGATGTATACAGTAGTGCTGTGAGAGTGCCTGTCCTGGTGAATATAGTGAGTGGTGATATATACAGTAGTGCTGTGAGAGTGCCTGTCCTGGTGAATATAGTGAGTGGTGATGTATACAGTAGTGCTGTGAGAGTGTCTGTCCTGGTGAATATAGTGAGTGGTGATGTATACAGTAGTGCAGTGAGAGTGTCTGTCCTGGTGAATATAGTGAGTGGTGATGTATACAGTCGTACTGTGAGAGTGTCTGTCCTGGTGAATATAGTGAGTGGTGATGTATACAGTAGTGCTGTGAGAGTGTCTGTCCTGGTGAATACAGTGAGTGGTGATGTATACAGTAGGGTTGTGAGAGTGTCTGTCCTGGTGAATATAGTGAGTGGTGATGTATACAGTAGTGCTGTGAGAGTGCCTGTCCTCGTGAATATAGTGAGTGGTGATGTATACAGTAGTGCTGTGAGAGTGTCTGTCCTGGTGAATATAGTGAGTGGTGATGTATACAGTAGTGCTGTGAGAGTGCCTGTCCTGGTGAATATAGTGAGTGGTGATATATACAGTAGTGCAGTGAGAGTGCCTGTCCTGGTGAATATAGTGAGTGGTGATGTATACAGTAGTGCTGTGAGAGTGCCTGTCCTGGTGAATATAGTGAGTAGTGATATATACAGTAGTGCAGTGAGAGTGCCTGTCCTGGTGAATATAGTGAGTGGTGATGTATACAGTAGTGCTGTGAGAGTGCCTGTCCTGGTGAATATAGTGAGTGGTGATATATACAGTAGTGCTGTGAGAGTGTCTGTCCTGGTGAATATAGTGAGTGGTGATGTATACAGTAGTGCAGTGAGAGTGTCTGTCCTGGTGAATATAGTGAGTGGTGATGTATACAGTCGTACTGTGAGAGTGTCTGTCCTGGTGAATATAGTGAGTGGTGATGTATACAGTAGTGCTGTGAGAGTGTCTGTCCTGGTGAATACAGTGAGTGGTGATGTATACAGTAGTGCTGTGAGAGTGTCTGTCCTGGTGAATATAGTGAGTGGTGATGTATACAGTAGGGTTGTGAGAGTGTCTGTCCTGGTGAATATAGTGAGTGGTGATGTATACAGTAGTGCTGTGAGAGTGTCTGTCCTGGTGAATATAGTGAGTGGTGATGTATACAGTAGGGTTGTGAGAGTGTCTGTCCTGGTGAATATAGTGAGTGGTGATATATACAGTAGTGCAGTGAGAGTGCCTGTCCTGGTGAATATAGTGAGTGGTGATGTATACAGTAGTGCTGTGAGAGTGTCTGTCCTGGTGAATATAGTGAGTGATGATGTATACAGTAGTGCTGTGAGAGTGCCTGTCCTCGTGAATATAGTGAGTGGTGATGTATACAGTAGTGCTGTGAGAGTGTCTGTCCTGGTGAATATAGTGAGTGGTGATGTATACAGTAGTGCTGTGAGAGTGCCTGTCCTGGTGAATATAGTGAGTGGTGATGTATACAGTAGTGCTGTGAGAGTGTCTGTCCTGGTGAATATAGTGAGTGGTGATGTATACAGTAGTGCTGTGAGAGTGCCTGTCCTGGTGAATATAGTGAGTGGTGATATATACAGTCGTACTGTGAGAGTGCCTGTCCTGGTGAATATAGTGAGTGGTGATATATACAGTAGTGCTGTGAGAGTGCCTGTCCTGGTGAATATAGTGAGTGGTGATATATACAGTAGTGCTGTGAGAGTGCCTGTCCTGGTGAATATAGTGAGTGGTGATATATACAGTAGTGCTGTGAGAGTGCCTGTCCTGGTGAATATAGTGAGTGGTTATGTATACAGTAGTGCTGTGAGAGTGCCTGTCCTGGTGAATATAGTGAGTGGTGATGTATACAGTAGTGCTGTGAGAGTGCCTGTCCTGGTGAATATAGTGAGTGGTGATGTATACAGTAGTGCTGTGAGAGTGCCTGTCCTGGTGAATATAGTTAGTGGTGATGTATACAGTATGTTGTGAGAGTGCCTGTCCTGGTGAATATAGTGAGTGGTGATGTATACAGTATGCTGTGAGAGTGCCTGTCCTGGTGAATATAGTGAGTGGTGATGTATACAGTAGTGCTGTGAGAGTGTCTGTCCTGGTGAATATAGTGAGTGTTGATGTATACAGTAGTGCTGTGAGAGTGCCTGTCCTGGTGAATATAGTGAGTGGTGATGTATACAGTAGTGCTGTGAGAGTGCCTGTCCTGGTGAATATAGTGAGTGGTGATGTAAACAGTAGTGCTGTGAGAGTGCCTGTCCTGGTGAATATAGTGAGTGGTGATGTATACAGTAGTACTGTGAGAGTGCCTGTCCTGGTGAATATAGTGAGTGGTGATGTACACAGTAGTGCTGTGAGAGTGCCTGTCCTGGTGAATATAGTGAGTGGTGATGTATACAGTAGGGCTGTGAGAGTGCCTGTCCTGGTGAATATAGTGAGTGGTGATGTATACAGTAGGGCTGTGAGAGTGCCTGTCCTGGTGAATATAGTGAGTGGTGATATATACAGTATGCTGTGAGAGTGTCTGTCCTGGTGAATATAGTGAGTGGTGATGTATACAGTAGTGCTGTGAGAGTGCCTGTCCTGGTGAATATAGTGAGTGGTGATATATACAGTAGTGCTGTGAGAGTGCCTGTCCTGGTGAATATAGTGAGTGGTGATGTATACAGTAGTGCTGTGAGAGTGCCTGTCCTGGTGAATGTAGTGAGTGGTGATGTATACAGTCGTACTGTGAGAGTGCCTGTCCTGGTGAATATAGTGAGTGGTGATGTATACAGTAGTGCTGTGAGAGTGCCTGTCCTGGTGAATATAGTGAGTGGTGATGTATACAGTAGGGCTGTGAGAGTGCCTGTCCTGGTGAATATAGTGAGTGGTGATGTATACAGTATGCTGTGAGAGTGCCTGTCCTGGTGAATATAGTGAGTGGTGATGTATACAGTAGTGCTGTGAGAGTGCCTGTCCTGGTGAATATAGTGAGTGGTGATGTATACAGTAGTGCTGTGAGAGTGTCTGTCCTGGTGAATATAGTGAGTGGTGATGTATACAGTAGTGCTGTGAGAGTGCCTGTCCTGGTGAATATAGTGAGTGGTGATGTATACAGTAGTGCTGTGAGAGTGCCTGTCCTGGTGAATATAGTGAGTGGTGATGTATACAGTAGTGCTGTGAGAGTGTCTGTCCTGGTGAATATAGTGAGTGGTGATGTATACAGTAGTGCTGTGAGAGTGCCTGTCCTGGTGAATATAGTGAGTGGTGATGTATACAGTAGGGCTGTGAGAGTGCCTGTCCTGGTGAATATTGTGAGTGGTGATGTATACAGTATGCTGTGAGAGTGCCTGTCCTGGTGAATATAGTGAGTGGTGATGTATACAGTAGTGCTGTGAGAGTGCCTGTCCTGGTGAATATAGTGAGGGGTGATGTATACAGTAGTGCTGTGAGAGTGCCTGTCCTGGTGAATATAGTGAGTGGTGATGTATACAGTAGTGCTGTGAGAGTGCCTGTCCTGGTGAATATAGTGAGTGGTGATGTATACAGTAGTGCTGTGAGAGTGCCTGTCCTGGTGAATATAGTGAGTGGTGATGTATACAGTAGTACTGTGAGAGTGCCTGTCCTGGTGAATATAGTGAATGGTGATGTATACAGTAGTGCTGTGAGAGTGCCTGTCCTGGTGAATATAGTGAGTGGTGATGTATACAGTAGGGCTGTGAGAGTGCCTGTCCTGGTGAATATAGTGAGTGGTGATGTATACAGTAGGGCTGTGAGAGTGCCTGTCCTGGTGAATATAGTGAGTGGTGATATATACAGTATGCTGTGAGAGTGTCTGTCCTGGTGAATATAGTGAGTGGTGATGTATACAGTAGTGCTGTGAGAGTGCCTGTCCTGGTGAATATAGTGAGTGGTGATATATACAGTAGTGCTGTGAGAGTGCCTGTCCTGGTGAATATAGTGAGTGGTGATGTATACAGTAGTGCTGTGAGAGTGCCTGTCCTGGTGAATGTAGTGAGTGGTGATGTATACAGTCGTACTGTGAGAGTGCCTGTCCTGGTGAATATAGTGAGTGGTGATGTATACAGTAGTGCTGTGAGAGTGCCTGTCCTGGTGAATATAGTGAGTGGTGATGTATACAGTAGTGCTGTGAGAGTGCCTGTCCTGGTGAATATAGTGAGTGGTGATATATACAGTAGTGCTGTGAGAGTGCCTGTCCTGGTGAATATAGTGAGTGGTGATGTATACAGTAGTACTGTGAGAGTGCCTGTCCTGGTGAATATAGTGAGTGGTGATGTATACAGTAGTACTGTGAGAGTGCCTGTCCTGGTGAATATAGTGAGTGGTGATGTATACAGTAGGGCTGTGAGAGTGCCTGTCCTGGTGAATATAGTGAGTGGTGATGTATACAGTATGCTGTGAGAGTGCCTGTCCTGGTGAATATAGTGAGTGGTGATATATACAGTAGGGCTGTGAGAGTGCCTGTCCTGGTGAATATAGTGAGTGGTGATGTATACAGTAGTGCTGTGAGAGTGCCTGTCCTGGTGAATATAGTGAGTGGTGATGTATACAGTAGTGCTGTGAGAGTGCCTGTCCTGGTGAATATAGTGAGTGGTGATGTATACAGTAGTGCTGTGAGAATGCCTGTCCTGGTGAATATAGTGAGTGGTGATATATACAGTAGTGCTGTGAGAGTGCCTGTCCTGGTGAATATAGTGAGTGGTGATGTATACAGTAGTGCTGTGAGAGTGCCTGTCCTGGTGAATATAGTGAGTGGTGATATATACAGTAGTGCTGTGAGAGTGCCTGTCCTGGTGAATATAGTGAGTGGTGATGTATACAGTAGTGCTGTGAGAGTGCCTGTCCTGGTGAATATAGTGAGTGGTGATGTATATAGTAGTGCTGTGAGAGTGCCTGTCCTGGTGAATATAGTGAGTGGTGATGTATACAGTAGTGCTGTGAGAGTGCCTGTCCTGGTGAATATAGTGAGTGGTGATGTATATAGTAGTACTGTGAGAGTGCCTGTCCTGGTGAATATAGTGAGTGGTGATATATACAGTAGTGCTGTGAGAGTGCTTGTCCTGGTGAATATAGTGAGTGGTGATGTATACAGTAGTGCTGTGAGAGTGTCTGTCCTGGTGAATATAGTGAGTGGTGATGTATACAGTAGTGCTGTGAGAGTGCCTGTCCTGGTGAATATAGTGAGTGGTGATGTATACAGTAGTGCTGTGAGAGTGCCTGTCCTGGTGAATATAGTGAGTGGTGATGTATACAGTAGTGCTGTGAGAGTGCCTGTCCTGGTGAATATAGTGAGTGGTGATGTATACAGTAGTGCTGTGAGAGTGCCTGTCCTGGTGAATATAGTGAGTGGTGATATATACAGTAGTGCTGTGAGAGTGCCTGTCCTGGTGAATATAGTGAGTGGTGATATATACAGTAGTGCTGTGAGAGTGCCTGTCCTGGTGAATATAGTGAGTGGTGATGTATACAGTCGTACTGTGAGAGTGCCTTGGCTCGTGAATATTTATGAGTGATGATGGTGATTGCCATGTTCATCCTCGGTCCTCGTCTTCTTCTAGTCGGACACGATCAGGAGGGGGCAGCACGGAGCACATGTCGGAGATGTTTTCTTTTGCATTAAACATATAAAAGTCCACGAGAACCGATCATTTTAACAGTCGCAGCTACAAATCTGAGGTTCCATAATGTTTTACTCTGCGCGGAGCAGAGACCCCAGAATGTGGTTAACAGAGGGTTAACGGAGCGGGTGGTAAACGATTAAAATAAAGCGTAAGTTCTCGCTGACCGATCGGCGCCCACAATAGCGTCTTTGTCTCGCACAGTGTAATATTTGTCTTAGGGTGGGAGCAGCTTGGCCTCGCGACGCCGTATTCACCAGTCGTAACCTACTTCTCTCCTCGTCTACTAGAAAAGTGCGACGGCTCGAACAATAATGGTGGAGACAGAGGGTCCGATCCCCACTGAGCGCAGACCCCCAGGCTCAGCCGTATGCGGGGGCCATGTCATCAGGTTACCCACCACGAGTGTTTGATCTTAGGGGGGACGGGTCCATGAATTCTCCTCTGGTAATGAGCATAGTGGGATCCTGATCGGGGGTGGATAGATATTTATATATTTATGGATATGCAGATTATGCAAATGATGCGCTCAGATAGAAAAGGCATGAATCATTAATCGGATGGAATTTTGATATTTCCCGTGTGTTCTGCGCCCTCGGCCCCCACCGACAATGTCTTTTCCTCCCCCCCCCCCAGCAGTAATAGGGTTAAATGAGCTGTCACAGAGAAGTGTGAGCACTGGGGGTCCGAGGAATGTGCTTGTAATTGTCGGCATCCCCCCCCCATGTCCGCCATGTAAGAGACACTGGGGAGGGAACAGACATTGATTTAGGTGATGAAGCTCCTGGGCACATAGTGGCCCCCGCAGAAATGCTGCAGGATGTCTCATGTTCTCACCTGACAGTAACAGACAGAGGGGCTTCAACTAGTAAGGGGCGCTCCCTGTATATTACCGTCAGATCTAAAGTAGGAATATCCCAATACAAACACTGTACTTGTACCCGGTGCCCATCTCCATACTTGTACCCGGTGCCCATCTCCATACTTGTACCCGGTGCCCATCTCCATACTTGTACCCGGTGCCCATCTCCATACTTGTACCTGGTGCCCATCTCCATACTTGTACCCAGGGCCCATCTCCATACTTGTACCCGGTGCCCATCTCCATACTTGTACCCGGTACCCATCTCCATACTTGTACCCGGTGCCCATCTCCATACTTGTACCCGGTGCCCATCTCCATACTTGTACCCGGTGCCCATCTCCATACTTGTACCCGGTGCCCATCTCCATATTTGTACCCGGTGCCCATCTCCATATTTGTACCTGTTACCCATCTCCATACTTGTACCCGGTGCCCATCTCCATACTTGTACCTGTTACCCATCTCCATACTTGTACCCGGTGCCCATCTCCATACTTGTACCTGTTACCCATCTCCATACTTGTACCCGGTGCCCATCTCCATACTTGTACCCGGTACCCATCTCCATACTTGTACCCGGTGCCCATCTCCATACTTGTACCCGGTGCCCATCTCCATACTTGTACCCGGTGCCCATCTCCATACTTGTACCCGGTACCCATCTCCATACTTGTACCCGGTGCCCATCTCCATACTTGTACCCGGTACCCATCTCCATACTTGTACCCGGTGCCCATCTCCATACTTGTACCCGGTGCCCATTTCCATACTTGTACCCGGTACCCATCTCCATACTTGTACCCAGTGCCCATCTCTATACTTGTGCCCGGTGCCCATCTCCATACTTGTACCCGGTGCCCATCTCCATACTTGTACCCAGTGCCCATCTCCATACTTGTACCCGGTGCCCATCTCCATACTTGTACCCGGTACCCATCTCCATACTTGTACCCAGTGCCCATCTCTATACTTGTGCCCGGTGCCCATCTCCATACTTGTACCCGGTGCCCATCTCCATACTTGTACCCAGTGCCCATCTCCATACTTGTACCCGGTGCCCATCTCCATACTTGTACCCGGTACCCATCTCCATACTTGTACCCAGTGCCCATCTCTATACTTGTACCTGGTGCCCATCTCCATACTTGTACCCGGTGCCCATCTCCATACTTGTACCCGGTGCCCATCTCCATACTTGTACCCGGTACCCATCTCCATACTTGTACCCGGTGCCCATCTCTATACTTGTACCCGGTGCCCATCTCCATACTTGTACCCGCTGCCTATCTCCATACTTGTACCCGGTGCCCATCTCCATACTTGTACCCGGTGCCCATCTCCATACTTGTACCCAGTACCCATCTCCATACTTGTACCCGGTACCCATCTCCATACTTGTACCCGGTGCCCATCTCTATACTTGTGCCCGGTGCCCATCTCCATACTTGTACCCGGTGCCCATCTCCATACTTGTACCCAGTGCCCATCTCCATACTTGTACCCGGTGCCCTTCTCCTTACTTGTACCTGGTGCCCATCCCCATACTTGTACCTGGTACCCATCCCCATACTTGTACCCCGGTGCCCATCCCCATACTTGTACCTGTTACCCATCTCCATACTTGTACCCGGTGCCCATCTCCATACTTGTACCCGGTGCCCATCTCCATACTTGTACCCGGGGCCCATCTCCATACTTGTACCCGGTGCCCATTTCCATACTTGTACCTGTTACCCATCTCCATACTTGTACCCGGTAAACATCTCCATACTTGTACCCGGTGTCCATCTCCATACTTGTACCCGGTTCCCATCTCCATACTTGTACCTGTTACCCATCTCCATACTTGTACCCGGTGCCCATCTCCATACTTGTACCCGGTGCCCATCTCCATACTTGTACCCGGTGCCCATCTCCATACTTGTACCCGGTGCCATCTCCATACTTGTACCCGGTGCCCATCTCCATATTTGTACCCGGTGCCCATCTCCATATTTGTACCCGGTGTCCATCTCCATACTTGTACCCGGTGTCCATCTCCATATTTGTACCTGGTGCCCATCTCCATACTTGTACCCAGGGCCCATCTCCATACTTGTACCCGGTGCCCATCTCCATACTTGTACCTGTTACCCATCTCCATACTTGTACCCAGGGCCCATCTCCATACTTGTACCCAGGGCCGATCTCCATACTTGTACCTGGTGCCCATCTCCATACTTGTACCCAGGGCCCATCTCCATACTTGTGCCCGGTGCCCATCTCCATACTTGTACCCGGTGCTCATCTCCATACTTGTACCCAGTGCCCATCTCCATACTTGTACCCAGGGCCCATCTCCATACTTGTACCCGGTACGCATCTCCATACTTTTACCCCGTGCCCATCTCCATACTTGTACCCGGTGCCCATCTCCATACTTGTACCCCGTGCCCATCTCCATACTTGTACCCACGGCCCATCTCCATATTTGTACCCGGTGCCCATCTCCATACTTGTACCTGGTGCCCATCTCCATACTTGTACCCGGTGCCCATCTCCATACTTGTACCTGGTGCCCATCTCCATACTTGTACCTGGTGCCCATCTCCATACTTGTACCCGATGCCCATCTCCATACTTGTACCCGGTGCCCATCTCCACACTTGTACCTGGTGCCCATCTCCATACTTGTAGACCATAATAATAAATAAAATCCCTCTCATCTTCCCTCCTGGGCAGAGGCCTCTCCATCATTTATTCCGTTATCTGTAGTGCAGGACCTTCTGGGCAATGAAATGACATCATCACAAGGACTGTATGAGAAGGTCCTTCACCATACAGAGCGGAGGATGTAGAGGCATCAGCGTGGGGGCGGAGGGGATATTTATTATTTTCTTTTCGAGAGGACTTATTGGAAGAAACTACTTAATGGGGCTTCTACCTAAGAGAGGAGGATTCCCTACCTACCTACTGGGGGCTTGTACCTAATAGGGGGGATTCCTTACCTACCTGCTGGGGGCTTCTACCTAATAGGGGGGATTCCCTACCTACCTACTGGGGGCTTCTACCTAATAGGGGGGATTCCCTACCTACCTACTGGGGGCTTCTACCTAATAGGGAGGATTCCTTACCTACCTACTGGGGGCTTCTACCTAATAGGGGGGATTCCCTACCTACCTACTGGGGGCTTCTACCTAAGAGAGGATTCCCTACCTACCTACTGGGGGCTTCTACCTAAGAGAGGAGGATTCCCTACCTACGTACGGTGGCTTCCACCTAATAGGGGGGATTCCTTACCTACCTACTGGGGGCTTCTACCTAATAGGGGGGATTCCCTACCTAACTACTGGGGGCTTCTCTCTAATAGGGGGATTCCCTACCTACCTACTGGGGGCTTCTCTCTAATAGGGGGGATTCCCTACCTACCTACTGGAAGCTTCTACCTAATAGGGGGGATTCCCTATCTAAATACTGAGGTATCATTATGAGTGTCAGTGAGGGCCTCATGTCTGAGTTTTGTCTGAGACCTCCTCTACTATCACATGTATCAGTGAGTACTTACAGTCTGTGGGGACATCCCGTGCCTAAGATGAAAATATATAGGGACTACAGACGCCCAATGTAAAAGCACAAACCTTCTAGAGTCATGTTAATCACACAGATCTCTAATAATCCGGGAAAGTGTCGGCACCACGTGGACCACAGTGGTTGGTACCTTGGAGAAATATAGTGACCTCCACAACCATTCCGGTCACCATCTCATTAATGGTTACAGTATAGAGTTCTTTCTTCTGCCCTGTGATAGTGCGTTGGGACCCACCAGAAATACAAAAGAGGGTGATAGAAGAATATAAAAATATTCCCTTGACCCTGGAGCTCAGATGATGAGGATGATGATGATGAGGAGGATGATGATGATGAGGAGGAGGATGATGATGATGAGGATGATGATGAGGATGATGATGAAGATGATGAGGAGGAGGATGATGATGATGATGATGAGGATGATGATGATGATGAGGATCATGATGGTGATGATAAGGAGGAGGATGATGATGAGGATGATGATGAGGATCATGATGGTGATGATGAGGAGGAGGATGATGATGATGGTGATGATGAGGAGGAGGAGGATGATGAGGATGTTGGTGATGAGGATGATGATGAGGATCATGATGGTGATGATGATGGTGATGAGGATGATGATGATGAAGATGAGGATGATGATGATGATGATGAGGATGATGATGATGATGAGGATGATGATGAGGATAATGATGACGGTGATGATGATGATGATGATGGTGATGAGGATGATGATGATCAGGATGATGATGAGGATGATGGTGAGGATGATGATGAGGATGATGATGGTGATAAGGATGATAATTATGAGGAGGAGGATGAGGAGGAGGATGATGATGATGGTGATGAGGATGATGAAGATGAGGATGATGATGGTGATGAGGATGATGATGATGATGGTAATGAGGATGATGATGATGGTGATGATGGTGATGAGGATGATGATGATGATGAGGAGGATGATGATGATGAGGATGATGGTGATGATGGTGATGAGGGTGATGATGAGGAGGATGATGATGATGATGATGATGATGGTGATGAGGATGATGATGATGGTGATGATGAGGATAATGATGATGGTGATGAGGAGGATGATGATGATGAGGATGATGATGATGATGAGGATGATGATGATGATGATGAGGAGGATAATAATGATGAGGATGATGATGAGGATGATGATGATGATGATGAGGAGGATAATAATGATGAGGAGGATGATGATGATGGTGAGGATGATGATGATGGTGATGATGAGGATGATAATGAGGAGGAGGATAATGATGATGATGAGGATGATGAGGAGGATGATGATGAGGAGGATGATGTGGATGATGATGATGATGAGGATGATGATGATGAGGAGGATGATGTGGATGATGATGATGATGATGATTAAGAGGATGATGATGAGGAGGATAATGATGATGAGGATGATGATGAGGAAGATGATGATGATGATGAGGAGGATAATGATGATGATGATGATGATGAGGAGGATAATGATGATGAGGATGATGATGATGATGATGAGGATGATGGTGATGATGATGATGAGGATGATGATAATGGTGATGATGATGAGGATGATGGTGATGATGGTGATGAGGGTGATGATGAGGAGGAGGATGATGATGATGATGATGATGGTGATGAGGATGATGATGATGGTGATGATGAGGATAATGATGATGGTGATGAGGAGGATGATGATGATGAGGATGATGATGATGATGAGGATGATGATGAGGATGATGATGAGGAGGATAATAATGATGAGGAGGATGATGATGATGGTGAGGATGATGATGATGGTGATGATGAGGATGATGATGAGGAGGAGGATAATGATGATGATGAGGATGATGATGAGGATGATGAGGAGGATGATGATGAGGAGGATGATGTGGATGATGATGATGATGAGGATGATGAGGAGGATGATGTGTATGATGATGATGATGATTAAGAGGATGATGATGAGGAGGATAATGATGATGAGGATGATGATGAGGAAGATGATGATGATGATGAGGAGGATAATGATGATGATGATGATGAGGAGGAGGATAATGATGATGAGGAGGATGATGATGATGATGAGGATGATGGTGATGATGATGATGAGGATGATGATAATGGTGATGATGATGATGATGATGATGATGATGATGATGAGGAGGATAATGATGATGATGATGAGGAGGATGATGTGGATGATGATGATGATGATGATGATTAAGAGGATGATGTGGATGATGATGATGATGAGGAGGATGATGATGAGGAGGAGGATGTGGATGATGATGATGATGATTAAGAGGATGATGATGAGGAGGATAATGATGATGAGGAGGAGGATGATGAGGATGATGATGATGATGAGGATGATGATGATGATGAGGATAATGATGATGAGGAGGATGATGATGATGAGGATGATGATGAGGAGGAGGATAATGATGATGAGGATGATGATGAGGAGGATAATGATGATGAGGATGATGATGAGGAGGATAATGATGATGATGAGGAGAATGATGATGAGGAGGATGAGGAGGAGGATGATGATGATGATGAGGATGATGATGAGGAGGATAATGATGATGAGGATGATGATGAGGAGGATAATGATGATGATGAGGAGAATGATGATGAGGAGGATGAGGAGGAGGATGATGATGATGATGAGGATGATGATGTTGATGATGAGGATGATGATGGTGAGGATGATGATGAGGATGATGATGATGATGATGGTGATGATGAGGAGGAGGATGATGATGATGGTGATGAGGATGATGATGATGATGAGGATGATGATGAGGATGATGTGGATGATGATGATGAGGAGGATGATGATGATGAGGAGGATGAGGATGATGATGATGAGGAGGATGATGATGATGAGGAGGAGGATGATGATGAGGAGGATGAGGAGGAGGATGATGATGAGGATGATGATGATGATGATGGTGATGATGAGGAGGAGGATGATGATGATGATGGTGATGAGGATGATGATGATGATGAGGAGGAGGATGATGATGAGGAGGATGATGATGATGAGGAGGATGAGGAGGAGGAGGATGATGATGAGGATGATGATGAGGATGATGATGAGGATGATGATGTTGATGATGAGGATGATGATGAGGATGATGATGGTGAGGATGATGATGAGGATGATGATGATGAGGAGGAGGATGATGAGGAGGAGGATGATGAGGATGATGATGATGATGATGAGGATGATGATGAGGATGATGATGAGGAGGATGATGATGATGAGGAGGAGGATGATGAGGAGGATGATGATGAGGAGGATGAGGAGGAGGATGATGATGATGAGGATGATGATGAGGATGATGATGAGGAGGAGGATGATGATGAGGAGGAGGAGGAGGAGGAGGATGATGATGATGAGGAGGAGGATGATGATGATGAGGATGATGAGGATGATGATGAGGATGATGATGAGGAGGATGATGATGATGAGGAGGAGGATGATGATGATGAGGAGGATGATGATGAGGAGGATGAGGAGGAGGATGATGATGAGGATGATGATAATGGTGATGATGATGATGATGATGATGAGGAGGATAATGATGATGATGATGAGGAGGATGATGTGGATGATGATGATGATGATGATTAAGAGGATGATGTGGATGATGATGATGATGAGGAGGATGATGATGAGGAGGAGGATGTGGATGATGATGATGATGATTAAGAGGATGATGATGAGGAGGATAATGATGATGAGGAGGAGGATGATGAGGATGATGATGATGATGAGGATGATGATGATGATGAGGATAATGATGATGATGAGGATGATGATGATGAGGATGATGATGAGGAGGAGGATAATGATGATGAGGATGATGATGAGGAGGATAATGATGATGAGGATGATGATGAGGAGGATAATGATGATGATGAGGAGAATGATGATGAGGAGGATGAGGAGGAGGATGATGATGATGATGAGGATGATGATGAGGAGGATAATGATGATGAGGAGGATGATGATGAGGATGATGAGGAGGATAATGATGATGAGGATGATGATGAGGATGAGGATGATGATGATCAGGATGATGATGTTGATGATGAGGATGATGATGGTGAGGATGATGATGAGGATGATGATGATGATGATGGTGATGATGAGGAGGAGGATGATGATGATGGTGATGAGGATGATGATGATGATGAGGATGATGATGAGGATGATGTGGATGATGATGATGAGGAGGATGATGATGATGAGGAGGATGAGGATGATGATGATGAGGAGGATGATGATGAGGAGGAGGAGGATGATGATGAGGAGGATGAGGAGGAGGATGATGATGAGGATGATGATGATGATGATGGTGATGATGAGGAGGAGGATGATGATGATGATGGTGATGAGGATGATGATGATGATGAGGAGGATGATGATGATGAGGAGGATGATGATGATGAGGAGGATGAGGAGGAGGAGGATGATGATGAGGATGATGATGAGGATGATGATGAGGATGATGATGTTGATGATGAGGATGATGATGAGGATGATGATGGTGAGGATGATGATGAGGATGATGATGATGAGGAGGAGGATGATGAGGAGGAGGATGATGAGGATGATGATGATGATGAGGATGATGAGGATGATGATGAGGATGATGATGAGGAGGATGATGATGATGAGGAGGAGGATGATGATGATGAGGAGGATGATGATGAGGAGGATGAGGAGGAGGATGATGATGATGAGGATGATGATGAGGATGATGATGAGGAGGAGGATGATGATGAGGAGGAGGATGAGGAGGAGGATGATGATGATGAGGATGAGGAGGAGGATGATGATGATGAGGATGATGAGGATGATGATGAGGATGATGATGAGGAGGATGATGATGATGATGAGGAGGATGATGATGATGAGGAGGATGATGATGAGGAGGATGAGGAGGAGGATGATGATGAGGAGGAGGAGGATGATGATGATGAGGATGATGATGAGGAGGATGATGATGATGAGGAGGATGATGATGAGGAGGAGGATGAGGAGGAGGATGATGATGATGAGGATGATGATGATGAGGATGAGGGACCACATGCTGCTTAAATCTCCATCTTGATCCCAAAAAATGACAGCAGAGGTTCCCCAGACCACCAGGACTCATCTCAGAGTTTCCTGACACATCTCCTTGGGCCTAAGACGCAGCAGCACGTCCATCACTAGCCGGGACCGTGTCCTTTATCTCTTGGTGGATTCCTATCTATCCGATTATCTACTAATACTGATGATTTTCCTTTGTGTATATATATATATATTGGTGCTATCTGAGGGGTGACCAGGATTGGTACAAGACCACTGCTCCATTCGTCTGACTGGTGACCGGGCACATTGTATGTCTGGTCTCGCCGTGAGACACCTGGAGCAGTCTGGTTCATTCCGCACTGCGCCTGATGTTGTAGCAGCGGTGGACCGAGGGAACCCATAGAAGATTTCTTTGCACCTAAATCGAGCCACTTGAATATAAAAACTACAGTATACAATTTTCATTTTGAATTTTATTTTGTATTTTTTTATTTTTATTTTTATTTATTTACACTTTTTCTTTATTTGTTTTTTTTATTTTCCCTCATTTTATTTTCATTTATTTTTATTTGTATTTCTCCTCTTAGTTCATTTCTCTCTATTTTCTCCTTAGGTCATTCTTTGACCATATTCACACCTATTACAGACACATCGTGATCTCTGTATGTATACCGTATGAATTGATGTTTACACTGTATGTATCCTGTATGAATTGATGTTTACACTGTATGTATACTGTATGAATTGATGTTTACACTGTATGTATACTGTATGAATTGATGTTTACACTGTATGTATACTGTATGAATTGATGTTTACACTGTATGTATACTGTATGAATTGATTTTTACACTGTATGTATACTGTATGAATTGATGTTTATACTGTATGTATCCTGTATGAATTGATGTTTACACTGTATGTATACTGTATGAATTGATGTTTACACTGTATGTATACTGTATGAATTGATGTTTACACTGTATGTATACTGTATGAATTGATGTTTACACTGTATGTATACTGTATGAATTGATGTTTACACTGTATGTATACTGTATGAATTGATGTTTACACTGTATGTATACTGTATGAATTGATATTTACACTGTATGTATACTGTATGAATTGATGTTTACACTGTATGTATACTGTATGAATTGATGTTTACACTGTATGTATACTGTATGAATTGATGTTTACACTGTATGTATACTGTATGAATTGATGTTTACACTGTATGTATACTGTATGAATTGATGTTTACACTGTATGTATACTGTATGAATTGATGTTTACATTGTATGTATACTGTATGAATTGATGTTTACACTGTATGTATACTGTATGAATTGATGTTTATACTGTATGTATACTGTATGGCATTGATGTTTACACTGTATGTATACTGTATGAATTGATGTTTACACTGTATGTATACTGTATGAATTGATGTTTATACTGTATGTATACTGTATGGCATTGATGTTTACACTGTATGTATACTGTATGAATTGATGTTTACACTGTATGTATACTGTATGCATTGATGTTTACACTGTATTTATACTGTATGAATTGATGTTTACACTGTATGTATACTGTATGGCATTGATGTTTACACTGTATGTATACTGTGTGAATTGATGTTTACACTGTATGTATAATGTATGAATTGATGTTTACACTGTATGTATACTGTATGAATTGATGTTTACACTGTATGTATACTGTATGAATTGATGTTTACACTGTATGTATACTGTATGAATTGATTTTTACACTGTATGTATACTGTATGCATTGATGTTTACACTGTATTTATACTGTATGAATTGATGTTTACACTGTATGTATACTGTATGAATTGATGTTTACACTGTATGTATACTGTATGAATTGATGTTTACACTGTATGTATACTGTATTATTTGATGTTTACACTGTATGTATACTGTATTAATTGAGAGTGTGTATTTAAACCGCCAAACTGTGGTCACTTGCCATGCTTGAAAAAGGCTGCACGGGCAGCTGAAACGTTGCACTGTATTTGCTAATGGAATAAAAGTCACTTTATTTTTTCTACTTTTGGAGTGCTCCAACCATCTTGTTTTTGCTGTATCTGGATTGGGGTCACACACCGGACCCAACTGGTTGCTTGCACCCACATATTTTATAAATTTTTTATGCTTTTGTGTGGTGCTGCTTTTCCTATATTTTTATATATATATACACACACACACACACATACGCTGGTGGTTGCCATAGTTAGCTCTATAAGTCATCCCAGACCCTCTACAGCCTCCGTCATCTCCTCAGATTGTTCCTTATGACCATGTGATGACGGAGTCATCTGGTTATTGACTGATTCTATTGAGTGGATGGCCCCAGATCACGCGGACCACCTTTCTCACGCCCACCGATGACTTCTCCCCTGCATGGCTGCTCAATGACTGAATGAAGATGGATGAGGGAGAAGACCCCGCAAGGTCCTCCAGCGCCCACTGCACACGCCGGATGCCAGTTCTATTCTACTAAGGGTCTAGTCACAGGGCAGAATTCCGCCTTAAATGAACGCCCAATACACTTCTATGGGATTCCGCTCTCCCTTTCACACTTCTGAATTTGCGCTGGTGTGAAGGGGAGTGCGGAATCCCATAGAAGTGTATTAGGAGGAATTCTGCGAGCGCAAATTCAGAAGTGTGAACGGATCCTGATGCTGCTTTATGTGAAGGAATGAATAGGGGATAAGATGTCTGATCGCGGGGGTCCCGCCACCGGGGACCCCCGCGATCTCCCTGCTGTACCCGGCGTTTGTTTAGAGCAGCCGAGATTGCAGGGGTCCCCAGCGGTGGGACCCCTGTCATCAGACATCTTGTCCTTTGGATAGGGGATAAGATGTTACTAATATGATCATTTCTATTGTAGAGACAAAGCTCTGGGCCCTACGTCAATGTGGACGCCATATTGAGAAGAATTCTTTCAGTGACTGGCTGAGGAGGGTCATCATTGCGATCAGTGATTGGCTGAGGAGGTCATCATTGTGATCAATGATTGGCTGAGGAAGGTCATCATTGCGGTCAGTGATTGGCTGAGGAAGGTCATCATTGCGGTCAGTGACTGGCTGAGGAGGGTCATCATTGCGGTCAGTGATTGGCTGAGGGGGGTCATCATTGTGATCAATGATTGGCTGAGGAAGGTCATCATTGCGGTCAGTGATTGGCTGAGGAAGGTCATCATTGCGGTCAGTGACTGGCTGAGGAGGGTCATCATTGCGGTCAGTGATTGGCTGAGGGGGGTCATCATTGTGGTTAGTGACTGGCTGAGGAGGGTCATCTCTGCGGTCAGTGACTGGCTGAGATGGGTCATTACTGCGGTCCGTGATTGGCTGAGGAGGGTCATCATTGCGGTCAGTGACTGGCTGAGGAGGGTCATCATTGCGGTCAGTGATTGGCTGAGGAGGGTCATCATTGTTGTCACGATGCCGGCTGGCAGGTAGTGGATCCTCTGTGCCAGAGAGGGATTGGCGTGGACCGTGCTAGTGGACCGGTTCTAAGCCACTACTGGTTTTCACCAGAGCCCGCCACAAAGCGGGATGGTCTTGCTGCGGCGGTAGTGACCAGGTCGTATCCACTAGCAACGGCTCACCTCTCTGGCTGCTGAAGATAGGCGCGGTACAAGGGAGTAGGCAAAAGCAAGGTCGGACGTAGCAGAAGGTCGGGGCAGGCAGCAAGGATCGTAGTCAGGGGCAACGGCAGAAGGTCTGGAAACACAGGCAAGGAACACACAAGGAACGCTTTCACTGGCACTAAGGCAACAAGATCCGGCAAGGGAGTGCAGGGGAAGTGAGGTGATATAGGGAAGTGCACAGGTGAACACACTAATTGGAACCACTGCGCCAATCAGCGGCGCAGTGGCCCTTTAAATCGCAGAGACCCGGCGCGCGCGCGCCCTAGGGAGCGGGGCCGCGCGCGCCGGGACAGAACAGACGGAGAGCGAGTCAGGTAGGGGAGCCGGGGTGCGCATCGCGAGCGGGCGCTACCCGCATCGCGAATCGCATCCCGGCTGGCAGCGGAATCGCAGCGCCCCGGGTCAGAGGACGTGACCGGAGCGCTGCCGCGGAGAGAGTGAAGCGAGCGCTCCGGGGAGGAGCGGGGACCCGGAGCGCTCGGCGTAACAGTACCCCCCCCCTTGGGTCTCCCCCTCTTCTTAGAGCCTGAGAACCTGAGGAGCAGACTTTTGTCTAGGATGTTGTCCTCAGGTTCCCAGGATCTCTCTTCAGGACCACAACCCTCCCAGTCCACTAAAAAAAATTTTTTCCCTCTGACCTTTTTGGCAGCTAAAATTTCTTTGACCGAGAAGATGTCCGAGGAGCCGGAAACAGGAGTGAGAGGAACAGATTTGGGAGAAAAACGGTTGAGGATGAGTGGTTTGAGAAGAGAGACGTGAAAGGCATTAGGGATACGAAGAGAGGGAGGAAGAAGAAGTTTATAAGAGACAGGATTAATTTGACACAAAATTTTGAAAGGACCAAGATAGCGTGGTCCCAACTTGTAGCTAGGGACACGGAAGCGGACATATTTAGCGGAGAGCCATACCTTGTCTCCAGGGGAAAAAACGGGGGGGGCTCTTCTTTTCTTATCCGCGAACTTCTTCATGCGTGATGAAGCCTGTAAGAGAGATTTTTGGGTCTCTCTCCATATGATGGAAAGATCACGAGAAATTTCATCCACAGCGGGCAGACCAGAGGGCAAGGGAGTAGGGAGGGGGGGAAGAGGGTGACGGCCGTACACCACGAAAAATGGGGATTTGGAGGAAGACTCAGAGACCCTGAAGTTATACGAGAATTCGGCCCATGGGAGGAGATCTGCCCAGTCATCCTGGCGGGAGGAAACAAAATGTCGCAAATAATCACCCAAGATCTGGTTAATCCTTTCTACTTGTCCATTGGACTGGGGATGATATGCAGAAGAAAAATTTAATTTAATCTTGAGTTGTTTACAGAGAGCCCTCCAGAATTTAGACACGAATTGGACGCCTCTATCCGAGACAATCTGCGTAGGCAACCCGTGAAGACGAAAAATGTGTACAAAAAATTGTTTAGCCAACTGAGGCGCAGAAGGAAGACCAGGAAGAGGGATGAAATGTGCCATTTTGGAGAATCGATCAACGACCACCCAAATAACAGTGTTGCCACGGGAAGGGGGTAAATCAGTAATAAAATCCATACCAATCAGAGACCAAGGCTGTTCGGGGACAGGCAGAGGATGAAGAAAACCAGCGGGCTTCTGGCGAGGAGTCTTATCCCGGGCACAGATAGTGCAGGCTCGCACAAAGTCCACAACATCCGTCTCCAGAGTCGGCCACCAATAGAAGCGGGAGATGAGTTGCACAGATTTCTTGATACCCGCATGACCTGCGAGATGGGAGGAGTGACCCCATTTGAGGATTCCGAGGCGTTGGCGAGGAGAAACAAAGGTTTTTCCTGGAGGAGTCTGCCTGATGGAGGCAGGAGAAGTGGAGATCAGGCAGTCAGGTGGAATGATGTGTTGCGGAGAGAGTTCAACTTCTGAGGCATCCGAGGAACGAGAGAGAGCATCGGCCCTAATGTTCTTATCGGCAGGACGAAAGTGAATCTCAAAATTAAATCGGGCAAAGAACAGAGACCACCGGGCCTGGCGAGGATTCAGCCGTTGGGCAGACTGGAGGTAGGAGAGGTTCTTGTGGTCGGTGTAGATAATAACAGGAGAACTTGATCCCTCCAGCAGATGCCTCCATTCCTCAAGTGCTAATTTAATGGCTAGAAGCTCTCGATCCCCGATGGAGTAGTTCCTCTCCGCTGGAGAGAAGGTCCTAGAGAAAAAACCACAAGTGACAGCATGCCCGGAAGAATTTTTTTGTAGAAGAACAGCTCCAGCTCCCACTGAGGAGGCATCAACCTCCAATAGGAAGGGTTTGGAAGGGTCAGGTCTGGAGAGGACGGGAGCCGAAGAAAAGGCAGACTTGAGTCGTTTAAAGGCGTCTTCTGCTTGAGGAGGCCAGGACTTGGGATCAGCATTTTTTTTGGTTAAAGCCACGATAGGAGCCACAATGGTAGAAAAATGTGGAATAAATTGCCTGTAATAATTGGCGAACCCCAAAAAGCGTTGGATAGCACGGAGTCCGGAGGGGCGTGGCCAATCTAAGACGGCAGAGAGTTTGTCTGGATCCATCTGTAGTCCCTGGCCAGAGACCAAATATCCTAGAAAAGGAAGAGATTGGCATTCAAACAGACATTTCTCAATTTTGGCATAGAGTTGGTTGTCACGAAGTCTCTGAAGAACCATACGGACATGCTGGCGGTGTTCTTCTAGATTGGCAGAAAAAATTAGGATATCGTCCAGATATACAACAACACAGGAGTATAACAGATCACGAAAAATTTCATTGACAAAGTCTTGGAAGACGGCAGGGGCGTTGCACAGTCCAAAGGGCATGACCAGATACTCAAAGTGTCCATCTCTGGTGTTAAATGCCGTTTTCCACTCGTCCCCCTCTCTGATGCGGATGAGGTTATAGGCGCCTCTTAAGTCCAATTTAGTGAAGATGTGGGCACCTTGGAGGCGATCAAAGAGTTCAGAGATGAGGGGTAAGGGGTAGCGGTTCTTAACCGTGATTTTATTAAGACCGCGGTAGTCAATGCAAGGACGTAGGGAGCCATCTTTTTTGGACACAAAGAAAAATCCGGCTCCGGCAGGAGAGGAGGATTTACGGATAAAGCCCTTTTTTAGATTCTCCTGGACGTATTCGGACATGGCAAGAGTCTCTGGGGCAGAGAGAGGATAAATTCTGCCCCGGGGTGGAGTAGTGCCCGGGAGGAGGTCGATAGGGCAATCATAAGGCCTGTGAGGAGGTAGAGTCTCAGCTTGTTTTTTGCAGAAAACATCCGCGAAGTCCATATAGGCCTTAGGGAGACCGGTTACTGGAGGAACCACAGAGTTACGGCAAGGGTTACTGGGAACCGGTTTTAGACAGTTCTTGGAACAAGAGGACCCCCAACTCTTGATCTCCCCAGTGGACCAATCCAGGGTAGGGGAATGAAGTTGAAGCCAGGGAAGTCCAAGGAGAATTTCCGAGGTGCAATTGGGGAGGACCAAAAGTTCAATCCTCTCATGATGAGATCCGATGCTCATAAGAAGGGGCTCCGTGCGGAAACGTATGGTACAGTCCAATCTTTCATTATTTACACAATTGATGTAGAGGGGTCTGGCGAGACTGGTCACCGGGATGTTGAACCTGTTGACGAGAGAGGCCAAAATAAAATTTCCTGCAGATCCAGAGTCCAAGAAGGCCACTGTAGAGAAGGAGAAGGCAGAGGCAGACATCCGCACAGGCACAGTAAGACGTGGAGAAGCAGAGTAGACATCAAGGACTGTCTCACCTTTGTGCGGAGTCAGCGTACGTCTTTCCAGGCGGGGAGGACGGATAGGACAATCTCTCAGGAAGTGTTCGGTACTAGCACAGTACAGGCAGAGGTTCTCCATACGGCGTCGTGTCCTCTCTTGAGGTGTCAGGCGAGACCGGTCGACCTGCATAGCCTCCACGGCGGAAGGCACAGGAACAGATTGCAGGGGACCAGAGGAGAGAGGAGCCGAGGAGAAGAAACGCCTCGTGCGAACAGAGTCCATATCTTGGCGGAGTTCCTGACGCCTTTCGGAAAAACGCATGTCAATGCGAGTGGCTAGGTGAATAAGTTCATGTAGATTAGCAGGAATTTCTCGTGCGGCCAGAACATCTTTAATGTTGCTGGATAGGCCTTTTTTGAAGGTCGCGCAGAGGGCCTCATTATTCCAGGACAATTCAGAAGCAAGAGTACGGAATTGTACGGCATACTCGCCAACGGAAGAATTACCCTGGACCAGGTTCAACAGGGCAGTCTCAGCAGAAGAGGCTCGGGCAGGTTCCTCAAAGACACTTCGGATTTCCGAGAAGAAGGAGTGTACAGAGGCAGTGACGGGGTCATTGCGGTCCCAGAGCGGTGTGGCCCATGACAGGGCTTTTCCGGACAGAAGGCTGACTACGAAAGCCACCTTAGACCTTTCAGTGGGAAACAGGTCCGACATCATCTCCAGATGCAGGGAACATTGGGAAAGAAAGCCACGGCAAAACTTAGAGTCCCCATCAAATTTATCCGGCAAGGATAAGCGTATCCCAGGAGCGGCCACTCGCTGCGGAGGAGGTGCAGGAGCTGGCGGAGGAGATGACTGCTGAAGCTGTGGTAGTAACTGTTGTAGCATAATGGTCAGTTGAGACAGCTGTTGGCCTTGTTGCGCTATCTGTTGTGACTGCTGGGCGACCACCGTGGTGAGGTCAGCGACAACTGGCAGAGGAACTTCAGCGGGATCCATGGCCGGATCTACTGTCACGATGCCGGCTGGCAGGTAGTGGATCCTCTGTGCCAGAGAGGGATTGGCGTGGACCGTGCTAGTGGACCGGTTCTAAGCCACTACTGGTTTTCACCAGAGCCCGCCGCAAAGCGGGATGGTCTTGCTGCGGCGGTAGTGACCAGGTCGTATCCACTAGCAACGGCTCACCTCTCTGGCTGCTGAAGATAGGCGCGGTACAAGGGAGTAGGCAAAAGCAAGGTCGGACGTAGCAGAAGGTCGGGGCAGGCAGCAAGGATCGTAGTCAGGGGCAACGGCAGAAGGTCTGGAAACACAGGCAAGGAACACACAAGGAACGCTTTCACTGGCACTAAGGCAACAAGATCCGGCAAGGGAGTGCAGGGGAAGTGAGGTGATATAGGGAAGTGCACAGGTGAACACACTAATTGGAACCACTGCGCCAATCAGCGGCGCAGTGGCCCTTTAAATCGCAGAGACCCGGCGCGCGCGCGCCCTAGGGAGCGGGGCCGCGCGCGCCGGGACAGAACAGACGGAGAGCGAGTCAGGTAGGGGAGCCGGGGTGCGCATCGCGAGCGGGCGCTACCAGCATCGTGAATCGCATCCCGGCTGGCAGCGGAATCGCAGCGCCCCGGGTCAGAGGACGTGACCGGAGCGCTGCCGCGGAGAGAGTGAAGCGAGCGCTCCGGGGAGGAGCGGGGACCCGGAGCGCTCGGCGTAACAATTGTGATCAATGATTGGCTGAGGAAGGTCATCATTGCGGTCAGTGATTGGCTGAGGAAGGTCATCATTGCGGTCAGTGACTGGCTGAGGAGGGTCATCATTGCGGTCAGTGATTGGCTGAGGGGGGTCATCATTGTGGTTAGTGACTGGCTGAGAAGGGTCATCTCTGCGGTCAGTGACTGGCTGAGATGGGTCATTACTGCGGTCCGTGATTGGCTGAGGAGGGTCATCATTGCGGTCAGTGACTGGCTGAGGAGGGTCATCATTGCGGTCAGTGATTGGCTGAGGAGGGTCATCATTGTGATCAATGATTGGCTGAGGAAGGTCATCATTGCGGTCAGTGATTGGCTGAGGAAGGTCATCATTGCGGTCAGTGACTGGCTGAGGAGGGTCATTATTGCGGT
This sequence comes from Hyla sarda, assembly GCF_029499605.1. Classification (NCBI taxonomy): domain Eukaryota; kingdom Metazoa; phylum Chordata; class Amphibia; order Anura; family Hylidae; genus Hyla; species Hyla sarda. The sequence continues at coordinate 1,499,351 of NC_079195.1, forward strand.
CAGTGATTGGCTGAGGAGGGTCATCATTGTGGTCAGTGACTGGCTGAGGAGGGTCATCACTGCGGTCAGTGATTGGCTGAGGAGGGTCATCATTGCGGTCAGTGATTGGCTGAGGAGGGTCATCACTGCGGTCAGTGATTGGCTGAGGAGGGTCATCATTGTGGTCAGTGACTGGCTGAGGAGGGTCATCACTGCGGTCAGTGACTGGCTGAGATGGGTGATCCCTCCGGTCAGTGATTGGTTGAGGGGGGGTCATCATTGTGGTCAGTGACTGGCTGAGGAGTGTCATCATTGTGGTCAGTGACTGGCTGAGGAGGGTCATCACTGCGGTCAGTGATTGGCTGAGGAGGGTCATCATTGCGGTCAGTGATTGGCTGAGGAGGGTCATCACTGCGGTCAGTGATTGGCTGAGGAGGGTCATCATTGTGGTCAGTGACTGGCTGAGGAGGGTCATCACTGCGGTCAGTGACTGGCTGAGATGGGTGATCCCTCCGGTCAGTGATTGGCTGAGGAAGGTCATCATTGCGGTCAGTGACTGGCTGAGGAGGGTCATCATTGCGGTCAGTGACTGGCTGAGGAGGGTCATCATTGCGGTCAGTGACTGGCTGAGGAGGGTCATCATTGCGATCAGTGATTGGCTGAGGAGGGTCATCATTGCGGTCAGTGATTGGCTGAGGAAGGTCATCATTGCGGTCAGTGACTGGCTGAGGAGGGTCATCATTGCGGTCAGTGATTGGCTGAGGAGGGTAATCATTACGGTCAGTGATTGGCTGAGGAGGGTCATCATTGTGATCAATGATTGGCTGAGGAAGGTCATCATTGCGGTCAGTGACTGGCTGAGGAGGGTCATCATTGCGGTCAGTGATTGGCTGAGGGGGGTCATCATTGTGGTTAGTGACTGGCTGAGAAGGGTCATCTCTGCGGTCAGTGACTGGCTGAGATGGGTCATTACTGCGGTCCGTGATTGGCTGAGGAGGGTCATCATTGCGCTCCGTGACTGGCTGAGGAGGGTCATCACTGCGGTCAGTGATTGGCTGAGGAGGGTCATCATTGCGGTCAGTGATTGGCTGAGGAGGGTCATCATTGCGGTCAGTGATTGGCTGAGGGGGGTCATCATTGTGGTTAGTGACTGGCTGAGGAGGGTCATCACTGCGGTCAGTGACTGGCTGAGATGGGTGATCCCTCCGGTCAGTGATTGGTTGAGGGGGGGTCATCATTGTGGTCAGTGACTGGCTGAGGAGTGTCATCATTGTGGTCAGTGACTGGCTGAGGAGGGTCATCACTGCGGTCAGTGACTGGCTGAGATGGGTGATCCCTCCGGTCAGTGATTGGCTGAGGAAGGTCATCATTGCGGTCAGTGATTGGCTGAGGAGGGTCATCATTGTGGTCAGTGACTGGCTGAGGAAGGTCATCATTGCGGTCAGTGATTGGCTGAGGAGGGTCATCACTGTGGTTAGTGATTGGCTGAGGAGGGTCATCATTGTGGTTAGTGACTGGCTGAGGAGGGTCATCATTGTGATCAGTGATTGGCTGAGGAGGGTCATCATTGTGGTTAGTGACTGGCTGAGGAGGGTCATCATTGTGGTCAGTGATTTGCTGATGACGGTCATCATTGTGGTTAGTGATTGGCTGAGGAGGGTCATCACTGCGGTCAGTGATTGGCTGAGGAGGGTCATCATTGTGGTTAGTGACTGGCTGAGGAGGGTCATCATTGTGGTCAGTGATTGGCTGAGGAGGGTCATCATTGTGGTCAGTGATTGGCTGAGGAGGGTCATCATTGTGGTTAGTGATTGGCTGAGGAGGGTCATCATTGCGGTCAGTGATTGGCTGAGGAGGGTCATCATTGTGGTCAGTGACTGGCTGAGGAGGGTCATCATTGTGGTCAGTGATTTGCTGATGACGGTCATCATTGTGGTCAGTGACTGGCTGAGGAGGGTCATCATTGCGGTCAGTGATTGGCTGAGGAGGGTCATCATTGTGGTCAGTGATTGGCTGAGGAGGTTCATCATTGTGGTCAGTGATTGGCTGAGGAGGGTCATCATTGTGGTCAGTGATTGGCTGAGGAGGGTCATCACTGTGGTCAGTGATTGGCTGAGGAGGGTCATCATTGCGGTCAGTGACTGGCTGAGGAGGGTCATCATTGCGGTCAGTGATTGGCTGAGGAGGGTCATCATTGCGGTCAGTGATTGGCTGAGGAGGGTCATCATTGTGGTCAGTGACTGGCTGAGGAGGGTCATCATTGTGGTCAGTGATTTGCTGATGACGGTCATCATTGTGGTCAGTGACTGGCTGAGGAGGGTCATCATTGCGGTCAGTGATTGGCTGAGGAGGGTCATCATTGTGGTCAGTGATTGGCTGAGGAGGTTCATCATTGTGGTCAGTGACTGGCTGAGGAGGGTCATCATTGTGGTTAGTGACTGGCTGAGGAGGGTCATCACTGCGGTCACTGATTGGCTGAGGAGGGTCATCATTGTGGTCAGTGATTGGCTGAGGAGGGTCATCACTGCGGTCACTGATTGGCTGAGGAGGGTCATCATTGTGGTCAGTGATTGGCTGAGGAGGGTCATCACTGCGGTCAGTGATTGGCTGAGGAGGGTCATCATTGTGGTCAGTGATTGGCTGAGGAGGGTCATCACTGCGGTCAGTGATTGGCTGAGGAAGGTCATCATTGCGGTCAGTGACTGGCTGAGATGGGTGATCCCTCCGGTCAGTGATTGGTTGAGGGGGGTCTCAGAAAAAGGGTTTAATGGTGATCTGCAGATCTATGTTGCAGGTCCTAATTGTCTGAGACATCCCTGTCCTACATCTCGTCCAGTCCTAACAAGGCACCGCCATAAACACTCATCACTGTGCGGCCATGCTGATTAGCCAATCAGGGGAAGAGAACACCGGTCTGATCGTCTGCGGTACCAGTGCTCACATCTCCTGATGGTGGGACATTACTACAGGCCTCGCCTGTGCACATAGTAAGGGTAGGGACTGTCATCCAGTTGAGGGCCGTCATTTAGGCTGGATTGTCCAAGTAAGGACAGCGGCTGGGGTGGGGGTAGGGATGCACTGTTCTCTACCTATCATAACAGTTATCCTAGTATCCGACCTCGAATTCATGGCTCATCCGGGATTCTATTTTTAAGAATTCATAATAGTTGAATAGTGGTCACCTGGGCTGAGAAATGTAAAAAGTAGAATTAATTTGCCTAAATCCCCCCTGCTGCTGCGCCCGGTCCCCACTGCTGCCACTTTCTAGTCTCTGTCCGGATGAAGGAAGTACCCAATCGATTAGCTGGCACCATCATTTTATAGTGCAAACGGTAGCGGTGAAGTTTGATCTTCCTTCTCTAACCCAGTCCTCAAGGCCACCGACATTCTGGGTTTCCAGTTACTCTATAGGAATAGACCAGGGAAATATTCAAATCGTGGACTATGGGGGAGCCTGAAGGACTGGGTTGGGAACCACTGGGTTGGACACCTCTGGGTTGGAGACCTCTGGGTTGGGGGCTTCTGGGTTGGGGACCTCTGAGACTTCTGGGTTGGAGACCTCTTGGTTGGGGACCTCTGGGTTTGGGACCTCTGAGACTTCTGGGTTGGAGACCTCTTGGTTGGGGACCTCTGGGTTGGTGGACCTCCAGGTTGGCAGACTTCGGAGACCTCTGGGTTGGGGACCTCTGGGTTGGGGACTTCTGGGTTGGGACCTCTGAGACTTCTGGGTTGGGGACCTCTGGGTTGGAGACCTCTTGGTTGGGGACCTCTGGCACTTCTGTGTTGGGGACCTCTGAGACCTCTGGGTTGGGGACCTCTGGGTTGGTGGACTTCTGAGACCTATGGGTTATGGACCTCTGGGTTAGGGACCTCTAGGTTGGTGGACCTCTGAGACCTCTGGGTTTGGGACCTCTACGTTGGAGACCTCTGGGTTGGAGACCTCTGGGTTGGGGACCTCTGGGTTGGAGACAAATGTGATCTTTGTGTTGGGGACCTCTGGTCTCTGGTGTTTTTGTGGTGTCCGGTCTGTTGTGTCTTTTTGTGAAATGTTTCCCTTATATTTTAATATTTGGTTCCTTGGGGCTTCAGAATATTATATATTATTTCATATAGATGAAATTTATTCTAGACTCTGGATTTTGCGCAGTTTCCTGTCACCCAGAGCCATGTACGTTCCGGTGCATCCAGACTTCCTGCTGTTCGGATCATACAGAGAAGTACAAAGCTGATGAATCTTCTGGTAATTCAGCCGCATTAATTATTTGTATATATGTTTGCGCTCAGAGCGATACGAAATATATCGGGGCCACATGAGGATCGGCGGATGGTGAATCAGATACGAAATATCCTGCTCAAAATAATAAAGGGAACACGTACACAACACAATGTAACAACACAATGTGACAACGCAACGTAACAACGCAACGTAACAACACAACGTAACAGCACAATGTAACAACGCAACGTAACAACGCAACGTAACAACGCAACGTAACAGCACAATGTAACAACACAATGTAACAATGCAACGTAACAACGCAACGTAACAACACAACGTAACAGCACAATGTAACAACGCAACGTAACAACGCAACGTAACAACGCAACGTAACAACGCAACGTAACAACGCAACGTAACAACGCAATGTAACAACTCAACGTAACAGCACAATGTAACAGCACAATGTAACAACGCAACGTAACAACGCAACGTAACAACACAACGTAACAGCACAATGTAACAACGCAACGTAACAACGCAACGTAACAACGCAACGTAACAACACAACGTAACAGCACAATGTAACAACGCAACGTAACAACGCAACGTAACAACACAACGTAACAGCACAATGTAACAACGCAACGTAACAACGCAACGTAACAACTCAACGTAACAGCACAATGTAACAGCACAATGTAACAACGCAACGTAACAACGCAACGTAACAACACAACGTAACAGCACAACGTAACAACGCAACGTAACAACGCAACGTAACAGCACAATGTAATAACGCAACGTAACAGCACAATGTAACAGCACAATGTAACAACGCAACGTAACAACGCAACGTAACAACGCAACGTAACAGCACAATGTAACAACGCAACGTAACAACGCAACGTAACAACACAACGTAACAGCACAACGTAACAACGCAACGTAACAACGCAACGTAACAGCACAATGTAATAACGCAACGTAACAGCACAATGTAACAGCACAATGTAACAACGCAACGTAACAACGCAACGTAACAACACAACGTAACAGCACAATGTAACAACGCAACGTAACAGCGCAACGTAACAACGCAACGTAACAACGCAATGTAACAACGCAACGTAACAGCGCAACGTAACAGCGCAACGTAACAATGCAACGTAGCAACGCAACGTAACAACGCAACGTAACAGCGCAACGTAACAACGCAACGTAACAACGCAACGTAACAACGCAACGTAACAACGCAACGTAACAGCACAATGTAACAGCACAATGTAAAAACGCAATGTAACAACGCAACGTAACAACGCAACGTAACAACGCACCGTAACAACGCAACATAACAACGCAACGTAACAGCGCAACGTAACAGCACAATGTAATAGCACAATGTAACAGCACAATGTAACAACGCAACGTAACAACGCAACGTAACAGCACAATGTAACAACGCAATGTAACAACACAACCTAACAACGCAACGTAACAACGCAACATAACAACGCAACGTAACAGCACAATGTAACAGCACAATGTAACAACGCAACGTAACAACGCAACATAACAACGCAATGTAACAGCGCAATGTAACAGCGCAATGTAACAGCGCAACATTACAACGCAACGTAACAGCGCAATGTAACTCCAAGTCACTGACACTTGTGTGAGATCCCACTGTCCACTCAGGAAGAACACTGATTGACAATCAATTTCACATGGAACAGACAACACGTGGAAATTATAGGCAATTAGCAAGACACCCCCAATAAAGGAGTGATTCTGCAGGTGGTGACCACAGACCACTTCTCAGTTCCTATGCTTCCTGGCTGATGTTTTGGTCACTTTTGAATGCTGGCGGTGCTTTCACTCTAGTGGTAGCATGAGACGGAGTCTACAACCCACACAAGTGGCTCAGGTAGTGCAGCTCATCCAGGATGGCACATCAATGCGAGCTGTGGCAAGAAGGTTTGCTGTGTCTGTCAGCGTAGTGTCCAGAGCATGGAGGCGCTACCAGGAGACAGGCCAGTACATCAGGAGACGTGGAGGAGGCCGTAGGAGGGCAACAACCCAGCAGCAGGACCGCTACATCCACCATTGTGCAAGGAGGAACAGGAGGAGCACTGCCAGAGCCCTGCAAAATGACCTCCAGCAGATCACAAATGTTCATGTGTCCACTCAAACGGTCAGAAACAGACTCCATGAGGGTGGTATGAGGGTCCGACGTCCACAGGTGGGGGTTGTGCTTACAGCCCAACACTGTGCAGGACGTTTGGCAGCCTGACGAAGCGCCATGTGGCGTGATACAGTCCGTGGCCGGTGTCTGAACTCCCCTGTACCATTTCCTGTTTGACTTTTCCTTTTTTGCCTACAAATCCCATAATTCCATTTTCCTCCCTCCCACACATCAGCCACCCCACCCATTGAAACAAAAGACCTGTGGTTTGCAATCAGGGTGCCTCCAGCTGTTACATTAGTTGCAGATTGAACCCTCCACCCATTGAAGCAGACAGGCTCCCTGTCCTTAGCTGTTTAGTGATGTCAGGTCTCGGCCACATTGCAAACTGGGAAAAATCTGAGACAACAGTCATTTTGTATGCTGATAAAATAAATATTGGGGTGAAAATCACAGAAGAATTGTGAGAAAACCGTCACACACAGGTACAGACACTATATTATGGACTTCACTAACTTTACAGCCCCTGTAGCACAGTCACATAAAACAAATTAACCCCTCAGATGCCGTAATCAATAGCGCTGCTGCGGGGATCCAATCATCCAGCATGGCAGCCGGAGGTCCCCTCACCTGGCTCCGGCCGTCTCCTGCTCTGGTGTGAGATCGAGCAGACCAGAGCAGAAGATGACCGATAATACTGATCAGTGCTGTGTCCTATACATAGCACTGAACAATATTAGCAATCAAATGATTCCTATGAATAGTCCCCTATGGGGACATAAAAAGTGTAAAAAAAAGTAAAAGATTTAAAATAAAAAAGTCCCCTCTCCCAATAAAAAAAGTAAAACGTCCGTTTTTCCCATTTTACCCCAAAAAAGCATAAAAAATAATTAATACACATATTTGGTATCGCTGCATGCGTAAAAGTCTGATCTATTAACATATGTTGTTAATTATCCCGTACGGTGAACGGCATAAACGTAAAAAAATAAAAAAGTCCAAAATTGCTGCTTTTTTTGCCACATATTATTCCAAAAATAAATTAATAAAAAATGTATAAAAAGTAAAACTTAATCAAAAGTGGTACTGATAAAAACTACAGATCATGGCGCAAAAAATGAGCTCTGATATCGCCCCGTATACGGAAAAATGAGAAAGTTATAGGTGGTCAAAATAGGGCAATTTCAAACATACTAATTATGTTAAAATGGTTTGAGATTTTTTTAAGCCGTACAATTATAGAAAAACACAAAACATGGGGATCATTGTAATCGTATTGACCCACAGAATAAAGAAAACGTCATTTTACTGTAAATCGTACGGCGTGAAAACAAAACCTTCCGAAATTTGCTAAATTGCGGTTTTCTTTTCAATTTCCCACATAAATAATATTTGTTTGGTTGCGCCGTACATTTTATGGTAAAATAAGTGATGTCATTACAAAGTACAATTGGTGACGCAAAAAACAAGTCGTCATATGGGTCTGTGGATGGAAATAGAAGAGAGTTATGATTATTAGAAGGCGAGGAGGAAAAAAACGAAAATACAAAAATAAAATGGGCCTGGTCCTTAAGGGGTTAATGACTAGACCCATTATGGGATATTCCTGCTTTAATAGAGAATGATAAATTATACGGATTTGTTAAATGGAAGGAACGGGAGTAATAGGGGGGATTTATATAAGGGCGATAGTTTTAGATCATTTTCGGATCCTCAGGACGATTTTCATTTGCCGCCTCATTTCTTTCTTCAATGAGATCGCCCAGAATAAAATGGCGAGACTAGAGATAAGAAATGACCCCATATTCAAGTTAATATTAAAGGGGTACTCCGGGGGGAAACTTTTTTTTCTTCAATCAACTGGAGCCAGAAAGTTAAATCACTTCTATAAAAAAATCTTAATCCTTCCAGTACTTTTTAAGGGCTGTATGCTACTGAGGAAATGCTTTTCTTTTTGGATTTCAAGACCACAGTGCTCTCTGCTGTCCATTTAAAGGGGTACTCCGGTGGAAAACTTTTTTTTTTTCAATCAACTGGTGCCAGAAAGTTTAACAGATTTGTAAATGATATAAAGGAGTTGGAGAGGCTCTTGTCCGACTACTCACCAAATAAACCCGGGCTGCCTAATGAGACACCTATACCCAAGGTGTCAAAGTGTAGTTTGTCTGTAGAAATATATATATTAGGGCTCAGGGTTTGAGACAACTGGACAGGTAGTAATTCAATGTATTAATATTATGCAATGTGACAATAGATAATAACATAAATGCAAATAGCAGCGACTGCGTCTCACAGCACCAACTATTAAAAACTCTAACATGTGTATAGCATAATGTAAAAATATGAAAAATCCTTATAAAAAATGATTATTATAAAAATAGAGACCACCATAAATATATATGGGGAGAGGAATCTGGGTGGGAGAGTCTTGGTCCATCCACAATCGTCCATTATCTCCTCTTCTGCTAATATAGACAGATTGCAGTATTTTTGTAACCAATAGCAACCATAAGGTTAGTAACCCGTAGCAACCATTCAAATGTGTCCGGCTATAGTGGTAGTTCGCAATTCAACACTTTAGCAGATAATATATTTGCTATTTGCAGCCAGTGTTCAACGTCTATGCTTGTGTACAGTCACTGTTAGTGTGCATGCATATTTGTACGATACTTTGGATCTCACCGCCCCCGGACACTGATGCGCTGGACTTCACGGGGATGCTGCGATCTCCTCCTGTTGCGCTATGGAATCCCGCAGTGTTAACACTAAGTGGCTCTCTTGGCATGAGACGGCATCACCGGAGACTCGGCCACGGTGGTGATGCTGGAAGACAGTGGGTTCCGGGTGGTGGTATTGCAGCGGTTCTGCAGGTAAGTACGTAGATATGCCGGTGGCGTCCTCGTGGCAGCGAGGCGCGGATGTCTCCATTACCGGGTGTCGGGGGATTGACAGTTTTTTCCCGGTATCGGACTGCTAGTGGCTAAGCAGGGCAAGTATACTGGTGGTCTCAAAAGATATTAAGGGGACGCTGGACGCGTTTCAGGACTGTCTCAGTCCTTTCTTCAGCAGCTAAGAATATGGATAGTTCCATATTCTTAGCTGCTGAAGAAAGGACTGAGACAGTCCTGAAACGCGTCCAGCGTTTAATTACTTTTTTATCAACTTTCTGGCACCAGTTGATAAAAAAATAATAATAATAATTTGCTCCAGAGTACCACTTTAAAGGAGTAGTCCAGTGGTGACTCAGTGGGGAACAACTTATCCCCTATCCTAAGGATAGGGGATAAGTTTGAGATCGCGGGGGGTCCGACCGCTGGGGCCCCCTGCGATCTATCTGTACGGGGCCCCGGCTCTCCGCCCAGATAGCGGGTGTGAACCCCCGCACGAAGCGGCGGCCGACACGCCCCCTCAATACAACTCTATGGCAGAGCCGAAGCGCTTCCTTCAGCAATCTCCGGCTCTGCCATTGAGATGTATTGAGGGGGCGTGTCAGCCGCCGCTTCGTGCGGAGGTCGACACCCGCTATCTGGGCGGAGAGCCGGGGCCCCGTACAGAGAGATCGCAGGGGGCCCCAGCGGTCGGACCCCCCGCGATCTCAAACTTATCCCCTATCCTTAGGATAGGGGATACGTTTTTCACCACTGGACGACCCCTTTAAGGGAACAAAATAAAAGTGGCAATATATCTAAAATGTATAAATTATTATTAGACACATTTTTTGAGGGGTATTCAGTACCTGCTTTAGCAAAATGGCAGATAGAGGCGGAAGTAGATGAAGCGCAATGGAAATCTCTCCTGTCCCCAACCAGGGGCCACACGATGGCAATTATATGTTCTATACAGAATAGAACAAACTCCCGCGGACACAGAAAGGATTCAATCCGCCCACATTGGGAGGAGGCGGAGCTTAATCATATGCTATGGTAATGTGTGTATATCATAAATTATTGGAAGTATATATAAAACTATATTGGGGGGGGGGGGGGGTGTTTAGGATTAAAATCCCAATGGAAAAAAAGATGCATCCTGGGATACATAAAGACATCAGCTATAGATGAAAGTGTAAAGACCCCGCAGAGGAATGTCTGATATATAGTGCGAGGAGGAACTAAGAGAGAGAGAGAGAGAGGGAGGGGG